>NC_057406.1:30536738-30767135 GCF_019320065.1 Cervus canadensis | reverse complement strand
TACTGTGTGCTAATATTAACCAGAAGAAGTTCAATTTTTCCAGACATTACCACAATGATATAATCCATTATAGCCACTAAAAGTCTCACCTTACTTAGGCCCAAGGATTTGATGAACCTTAGTCCCTTAATGTAATGATTACACTCTTTTTTTTTTAATTAATTAATTAATTTTTTTTATTAGTTGGAGGCTAATTACTTCACAACATTTCAGTGGGTTTTGTCATAAACCCTATATGCAAAACAGAAAAAGAGACACAGAAGTACAGAACAGACTTTTGAACTCTGTGGGAGAAGGTGAGGGTGGGATGTTTCGAAAGAACAGCATGTATATTATCTATGGTGAAACAGATCACCAGCCCGGGTGGGATGCATGAGACAAGTGCTCGGGCCTGGTGCACTGGGAAGACCCAGAGGAATCAGGTGGAGAGGGAGGTGGGAGGGGGGATCAGGATGGGGAATACGTGTAACTCTATGGCTGATTCATATCAATGATTACACTCTTACCTTGGTAGCTGTGTATGTAAACTGTCTGAGTCAAGTTGGAGGGAATATTTTATAACACGTGTTATCAGTAACATTCCAATAACATCATTTTCACAGTAGACTTTGGCTCAGTTATCATTTAAAAATTACGCTTGTCAAGAATTGCAAAAGGTATATATATGATCCTCTAATTGGGATGTCAGCTCAGTGATTACATTGCTAGTGAGCTGGGATTAAAATCAAGGACCACACTTGCTCTGTGCCTTGTGTAAAGTTAGTGTTTAGTAAATACTTTTCAATTGATTTGATGAAAGATGTCATCCAAGAGCCAGTCAAGTGTTCTTCATAAATTCAAGGGAGTCATCTTTTCTACCATGTCTTCAGAAGAACTTCTAAATTCCCTGGATTCTTTTGAGGCAAGAGAGGATGATGTGTTTCTGGTTTCCTATCCAAAATCTGGTAAAGTTTATTTCAATGTATCTTTAAAATGTAGATATACAAGAATGATAATACATGTAATAAGTTTTATCAAACATTTACTTTTCAGAATTTTTCCACTGGAAATTAAAGTATCTTAAATGCTTATTTTCATGAAAAAATTTGATATTAGAAAGTCAAAAAAATGTGCTTTGAGAAAATTCAACTGGAGAAATTAGAGCTTTCGTACATTTTGTTTTGACTTTATTCACAAAGACATACAGACATTAATATATAATAAGCATAGTATCTGTAACATTATAAAGATCTCTTCATACTTTGAGCCAGGCATAGTGATAAATAAATAGTTTTTGTTCAATTTGTACTTAATGATTGATCTGTAAATAAATAATTGTTTTCTTCTGGGCTGATAAGAACAAGTGGCTAATTTATACCATATACAAAGAACTATATATAAGGCTTCAACTGGACATATTTTTTAAATATGTATTTATTTGGCTGCACTGAATCTTAGTTGCTGCACAGGGAATATTTTTAGTTGTAGCATGAGGGATCTAGTTCCCAGATGCTAGATCTAGTTGTAGCATGAGGGAGTTAGATCTCCAGATGGAATTTGGGCCCCTTACACTGGGGGCCTAGAGTCTTAACCACTGGACCACCAGGGAAGTCCCTGGACTTATTGTTGCCTATAAATTGGCATTTCCCATTAGCTGCCAGGAGGTCCCCTTCAGCAGCACAAAACTGTGTATTCTCTCTTCTTATCAGAATAAATCAGTATATTTAATTAAAATAATGCAAATATCATTACTATATAGATACATTTATATGACTGTTATACATATTTAAGACTATTAACATCATAATCTAAAGTAGTCTTAAATTTAAAACATAATGTTAGAGCACTGTTTAAATATTTATTCAACTATAAATTTGTTAATCTTGTATCTAACTGGAATTATGAGATAAATGGAAACTAAGCCTCATTTAAACCAATTTGGAACATTGCTTTCAAATTAGCAAAACATCCTCCCCACCCAGACTTTTACCTCTCTGCTCCAGTTTTCGACAGTCTACACCCCTGGAGCGTATCCTCATTTGCTTTCGGTAAGATAGAGTGGTATCTCTTCCAGACTTCATGGTAGTAAATTTGCATCTCCTTGATGTTTGGATATAGCATTCGTTCATTGTTCAAATGTTTTGTTTGCACAACTGCTGTGTATTTGCATGCAGACAAAAACAAGATCCTGTGTCTGTTTTCAGCAGGGAGCTAGGGAGATAGACATGAATACAACTCTATTTTGATGTGTGCTGCTTCTGAGAGGCAGAGAGGGTGAGCAATTAGAAGAGGGAACTGGGGACTCAGAAGGCAGTTTCTAGAAGAGCAAGATGTATGAGCTTGCAGCACCAGCAGCCATCATGAATGAAAAGATCTGCGTGTTTGCGAATTGGAGAAGGTGCTGGAAGTGAGTGGTAACGTGGAAGAGTGTTTCAGGCTGAGGAAACAGCATATACAGCTTTCATCACTCTTCACGATGTTTAAAATGTGATTCTTCCTGTAAAGGGAACTAACATCTCGAATGTTCCAACAGGTTTATCTGTGTGTCGAGGTGATAACTATTTATAGTAAAACTAATGTATTCATTGCTTTTATAACCTCATGTTCATTTTCTATATTCATTTTGAGTATCATTTGATTAAAAATGCATTTCATTTTATTTTCTTATGAAGGCACTCACTGGATTGCAAAAGTCATTGAGAACATTCCCAATGCTAGACTTACCCTAACACCTCCTATTGAATTGGGAGACATTTCTAAATTCGAAGAACTAAAAACATACTGTGAGAGGAGAGTTATTCCAACGCATTTGAGCTACAGCATGCTACCAATGAATATTAAACAGAAACAGTGCAAGGTAAGCTCAGTGGTTACGGACAGAGGCTCGGGAGTACACCAAACTGAACTTGGAATCTTGCTGTGTCACTTTCAAGCTGTGTGACCTTTGAAAATTGCTGATGTTCTCTGAGTTTTGGTGTCCTCATTTAACACAAGGATAATAGTATTCATCTCACAAAGTGTGATGAACATTAAACAAGAAAATGAGTATATAGGTATTACCACAGTATCTGGCTCATAAAAATCTGAGTATGACATTAGTGTGCCAACTGTAATTATGCTAGATAATGTCTTATTCTATTCTGAATCTAGTTGGAGTCATTTTCTCTAAATATTGATGTCTAGAGAAAGAAAAACTGCCCTAATAATATTATTTTAATTATTCTATCTATCATTTTTGCAAAAGATTATATGGGAAAGAATAAAAAGTAAAATGTAATTAAAACACTGAAGAATAGTTATCTCAAGCCATTTTTAAAGTCCTCACATTATTATTTTAAAAGTTACTTCTAATTTTAAAAGGTTTTTTCTATTTTCATGTATTTCTTATCAAAATTTGTTTTCATGGAGAAATGCAGGATCAGAAAAAAAGAGGATAAAATTTGTAAAGCAAGGTCATGTGTCCACTGTAAACAATTTCCCAGTAATGATGCCTTTTAAACAATGTCAGTCATATTCTTAAATAAATAAATAAACCTACCAAATGTGCATACATCAAAGCAGATCTTCCAATGATTATAACTCTATGCCCACAATGTCTCCATGTATACCATCTACTCTCCAGTTCAAATAAAAGTAACACAAGGAGAGGTAAATGCCATGGAGTTTGTGTTTATCCCAAGCAAATCTATCAGAAAAGGTGAAAGTATACTAAGCTGATTACAATTTGACTGAATTGAGCATTTTCATTTCAAACAGACTATCTAAGAGAGAGAGATTTGGGTAGAAAAGGAGTCTGGTACACTTGACAACCCTTAAGGCAGTGCAATAACACTGATAACAAATGCCACCGGAGATTAAGTTGTGCTTTATAAATGTTACAACAGTGACAAGAGTAGCTATTTTTCCTCTTATAAGCAAAGAAGCCAAAACTCAGAAAAGGTGTGTGTATGTGTGTGTGCATGCTCAGTCGCTTAAGATGTGTCTGACTGTTTGCACCCCATGGACAGTGGCCTGCCAAGCTCCTCTGTCCATGGAATTCTCCAGGCAAGAATACTGGAGTGGGGGGCCATGCCCTTCTCCAGGATTATAACTGGGTGCATTTAAAACCACCACAGTAACGCTACAGCCTGAAGGTATGATCCTTTCATTGCCACCCTTTAATGGGGACTGAGACTGTCTGGTTGTCCCTGGAATGCCAAGGCAATGACCTGTCTTCTGTTGCTGACGACTGAGCCCCAAGAGCTTGGAGGGTGGGCAAGCCTTAAGTACCCCTGTAGGGCTGGACAGATAGTTAAGTTCCTCCTCCCATTGTTCTCTATCAGCTCTCAACCTTACTTGGCCTCCTATATTTTCTTCCTAACATTTGACTCTCCTTTTGAATGTTTCCAAACTTTCTTGCGTGAAATTTATATTTTCAGCCCATTTCACACCATGTGTGTGCTCAGCTGTATCTGATTCTTTGTGACCCCATGGATTGTAGCCCACCGGGGCTCATCTGTCCATGGAATTCTCCAGGCAAGAATACTGGAGTGGGTTGCCATTTCCTTCTCCACAGATCTTGTCGGACCAGGGATCAAACCTGCATCTCTTGTGTCTCCTGCATTGGCAGGCAAGTTCTTTACCACTGTGTCACATGCTATTTACTTAATATTTAATTTTTTAAATAGATTTTCAATTTTTAAGGAAATTTAATTTTTAAAATATTCAGTTAATATTTAATTTTTTCTCCAGAGTACTATTCTACCTTCTGTTCATATTTCTTAACCCCCCCCCAATAATTTTTATATTTCTTAGGATACATTCATAATGTGTGTGTGTGTTTATTGAGTGTAATTGACATATAACAGTATGTTAGTTTCAGATGTATGACATAGTGATTTCATATTTGTATATGCACTGCACTTACATTCTTCATTGTACATGAACACCTTCTTTTAATCTTTTTTGGTGAAATATGTGTTAATGGGTTGCACTGTCCCTCCCACTAGATCTGCTGACATGTAGCTTTAAGGAAGAGTTCTCCAAAGTCCCTAAAAAATTATTCTCTTTACCAAGAAATAAAGTCTCCACCTGGATGTCTAAGTCTTAAAATTCTGCCATTTATTCCTTCTTGCTAAGGCAGTCAATTTTTAACTGTGGTGTCTGGGCCCTGGGGTTCTGTGAATCTGCCCAGGAAGCCTGTGTAGTTAGAGGAAGCCTGAGTTGTTGTGTTCTTCCATGATTATCTCTTGGGACGAAGAGAAGATAACTGCGGGGGTAAAGGTGGCTCTTCATTCCTGCCTGTCGTGGTCTTTGTGTATCTTTCAAGTAAAGAGGAGCAGGTGCTGTTAATGAGGGTCACAATACCTGGACTATGAACACAGTAGGGAAAGATAGTTGTGTATAAAAAATGACTCAGTAAACACTTCCTTATCTAAGTCAAATATGTCCTCCCTGATTTTCAATTAAAAAGCAAGTTAGAGTATCTGGTACTCACTCATGCAATGGTGACCTTGACTGGGGACAGTCCTATTATCTCCAGGCTTCTCACATTGGCTTCCAGAGGTTTTTTATATGCTGCTATAGTTCTCTGTATTTCACTATTGTAACCCTCATAACACTGCACTGTCAAAAGTGGATTTAATTATCTGTTTCCCTCACTTGGCTGGGTCAGGAAGATCCCCTAGAGGAGGAAATGGCAACCCACTCCCAGTATTCTTGCCTGGAAAATTCTGTGGACAGAAGAGCTGGTGGGCTACAGTCCATGGGGTCGCAAAGAGTCAGACATGACCGAGTGTGTGCAACACACACACACACACACACACACACACACACACACACACTCTCTCTCTCTCTCTCTCTCTCTCTCTCACTTGACTGCAAGTTTTGAGAGGGCGGGAATCATTTCTGTCTTGCTCATTATTCTATTCCTTGGCTCTGGAATGTTTTTGTACACTAGCTGACATACAATAGTGAAAGTTACTCAGTTGTGTCTGACTCTTTGCGACCCCATGGACTGTACAGTCCATGGAATTCTCCAGACTGGAATACTGGAGTGGGTAGCCGTTCTCTCCTCCAGGGGATCTTCCCAACCCAGGAATCAAACCCAGGTCTCCCGCATTGTAGGCGGATCCTTCACCAGCTGAGCCAGACATACAACAGTTATTAAATAAATATTTATTGAATCAAATTAAATTGCAGTTGCAGTATTTGTATAAATTGGCAAGGTATCTCAGACTCCTTACTCTTTAACTGATTTAATTGTAGAAAAAGGAATTCCAGAACATTACTTTCTATAAATATGGATAATTTGTAAGAAATCTTCTTATACGTAAATCATATTTTGCCATACATGGATATTAAAATATTAATCTTGTCCTTCACCTGAGGAGGACTTTCTCAAGTCTACCCCTGAAAAGATAGGATCAAATTTTAGCACATAAATTCAAGAAGTCTGGTCAGTGGGCCAGCAGCGTCAACATCTCCTGGGAGCTTGCTACAAATGCACAATGCCAGGCCTCATCCTGGAACTTCTGAGTGAGAATCTGCATTTTAACAAGATCCCTTGATGATTATTATGCACCTTCAGTTTGGAGACACTCTTGTATCTAAGTCTGTATTTAATAATCAGCTGAAGCTACCAAAAAGTTGTGACTTGCATAGGTCAGTGTGGCTGCTACTTTCTTTTAGGAAATGCTTTGTCTTGGGGCTACTTCCATACAAAAATAAATTGATTTTTTTTTTTTAACAGATTATCTACATCGTTAGGAATCCAAAAGATATAGCTGTTTCATTCTTCCACTACTACAGGGATAACCCTAATCTCCCTAGCATTGAAACCTGGCATGAATTTTTTGAGCTGTTCCTAAAAGGAGATGGTAAATATAACAGTGATTTTTATTCATAATATACAGAGAATATCTTCACTCAAGATGAAAGCATTTTCCAAAAGTTCAAGTGAATCCTAACAGCCTACTTTCAGA
Organism: Cervus canadensis; assembly: GCF_019320065.1. NCBI lineage: Eukaryota > Metazoa > Chordata > Mammalia > Artiodactyla > Cervidae > Cervus > Cervus canadensis. The sequence continues at coordinate 30,760,194 of NC_057406.1, read as the reverse complement.
AATATATTTGAATAGATTATTCTTTTGCTTCTTCTATGCAAATTCTTTCTCACTTTGTTTCTTCATAGTTTTTCTTATTACCAAGGGGTAGAACATATGAGCGATGACTTATTAGCTGGTTTTCATGTCTTCAGAAACAGAAATTAATTCTGATCAAGCATTTTTTCCTCATATACCCTCAGTCTGTTCCCTGAAGTAATTATTCACTGATTGAAGTATAGTGATTTACAGCTGAAATCTAGACAGGTAGCTTGAAACATGCCTTACATATACCTGCATGGAAAATAAATCATGTCAAACAGTACACACACACACTCCCAACGCCCCAGCTATAATACATGTGAAAGAATTTGCCATCTTGACACTTGGAAGAAAGTAATTTATTCTGAAAACATCTCAGGGATTTGATTAAACAAAAATAATATAGTAAGAAGATGAAGAATCCAGAAGAGACACAATTTAGAAATGGTATAGTCCCTGAGGATCTTATCTCTCACTTGGCTTAATTACTAATTTCACTATTTTACTTGCGAATTGTCAAGCTTTTGCTTGTTAATTTAAGAGAGGCCACAGCAAGAGTAACTTAACATGAGGACATAGGAAACTCACCAGCACCAAGGTTTAATATTTTGTTTTGTGATAATTGCTATGGAAGAACATATTATGCTCACACTGTTTCAACTCCTCTTTCTATTTTGTTCCCTATCTATTGGCACATATTTGGTAGAATCCTCAAATTTCAGAAATGACAGGTATAGTAAAGGTCATCTGGTTTAAAAACCCACCTGATGTTTGAAGCACCTTTACAACACCCCCCAAAATTTGAGGCTAAGTTTGAACTTCTTAACCTTGATAAGTTCGTACCCCTTACTACGGCCCCAAAGCAGCACATTCAATATTGGTATTGCTAAGATGTTTTTAAAAATTTTCCCATGTGATCTAGATTGTGCACATACCATGTGATGCAGACACTTGGTTAGGTACTCTGCAAACACAATCTCATGTCATCCTCACTAGAAAACATGAGATAGATGTTGTTACCCTCACTTTACAGATGAGGAGAATGAAGACTTTGGTAAGCCAAATACCTTTCCCACAGATGCATAAATAATAAGGAGGAGAGCAGAGACTTAAGTCAAGCGTCAACTCCGAAAATCTTTGCTCTGACCACTGAGTCATAACTCATCTGGAAAAAAAAACAAACAAAACTATCTCTCTGATCATTCATTCATCTTCCACCTGATAGTCCTCTAAATATTTGAAGATTGTTAGCATGCCTCACTCTGCCTCCACTCTATTTTTGGAATAAGCAGAGTTTAAATACGTAAATAATATTTGAAAAACAGATCGTGAGTCTGCATTTCTTTAAGAAAAGAAAAGCTGTGTTCATCTCCAACTATTGTAGACTGTGGTTCTCCACCTCTGTCACCATTACATGAGTGCTCACTTGGCCACATCTCTATCATTTTGCAGTGGTTATATGTATGTGAGTTTCAAGGATGTTCTTCAGTTACTTTTTGAGGAGAGGGTTATTTCTCTTGCAAATGACATGATGTAGTAGAAAAAACAAGCTATGGAGACAGTAGAACTGGGATCAAGTCCTGACTATATTTTATTCCATATATAACTTTGCACAAGTAGCTTAGCTATTCTGAGGTTCAGACTCCTAACACAGAATAGGATTTTTAAAATTATCTATTTTGTAGAATTATTTAGAGGCTAAAGTTTGTTGTAGAAATCTATTCACTGATTCTATTAGACATAGACATTTAAACACACAAATACTCACATAGTTTCACACTAGGGTGGAAATGTTACAAGTAGATATTTACCTAGAAAGATTAATTTATAGCTGAGGCATCAAAATACCCTGGACCCAACTCCAAACCATAAATATAAATACACATGATATGAGCAGATAGGATAGTGGAGATATACATAACTACACATTTGTCTAATCATTAAATTTTCTCTTTCAGTTTATAAATATGCTTTAGGTTTTCAGATTATATAATAACTATAAATTGTGTTCTGGCAATATCCCAGCAGATTAATATCTCAATGCAATATTAGTATTTTCCTTTTTTCCCCTATAGTCCCTTCTCCAGTTTTATATTAGAACTTTATATTTCCTAGGCCACTTCATCTAGGCAAGTTTCATTTTCCACAGTTATCTGTCATCAGAGTGCTTTCTAGAAACTGGTAACCAAGAGCCTCATTATAACAGGATGTAAGAGTGGGGCACAAGGTTTGCAGGGAATGTGGGAGGTTTGAAATAGCTGGGGTGAAGAATAAGAGAATGTGTTAATGCAGAACAAATAGGTTTGCTGGGCAAACTTGGGGCCTTTAAGGCTGGAAAAATAAATTTGCAGTCTATAAACAGAGTTGTGTAAATTTTCCAGCAGAACTCAGCAGCAAAGAGAGAAGACAAGAGGAGGAATTGCTTCATTTTAACACTGGGTGTTTTTTGATGATTGAAATAAACAGTAAGGGGGCAAAAAAGTTGAAGGTATTGGCAAGTCAGTTGTTGAGGGAATAAATAAAAGCAAGAAAATGAAGAGAAAAAGAAAAAGGTCAGAGTAGGGGATTGTAAAAGCTACCCATTAAGGTTTTGCTCTAAAATCAGAATCTTGAGTAACTGTAGGAGAGAGATTGGAAGGTTGATTTCTGACCAAGACAAGGATGGAAAGAGCAGTATTAAAAAACATGAGTCCCAGAGGAGCTCGGATTCTTTAGGAGAGAGAAGTTCTAGAAGTTGGTAGGAAGCAGTGAGGTTTATGACTCACTCTCCAGACCCTAAGACACTTGGATTGGTTGAGAAAGAGCAACTTCTATTCAGGAGCATTTTAGAAGAGTGAGTAATTTTGGATAGCAGAAGTGCCATCCTGGCATATGTTAAGGCCAGGAAGAGATAGAATAATTCTGTATTACGTGAAGAATGTGCAGAAAAACATTTCGCATTAAGGAAGATTTCAAATGTGTTTTGGAAACTGTATTTTCTTTAAAGCCAGAGGTCTGCTAATGACCTAGACAATGAGGATTCTGATTAAAATATAAACTAAAACTGTAATTTCCTATATTGGTAACAACGCCACAAGCAGCCAATTTCTTTAGATTCTTTTGGCTGCCTTACATCCTTTTGGAACAGGGTGAAGAATGAATTAATTAGTCAATAGTAGAATAGCTGGCTTTCAAATTATGATCAGGCTATTATGCAAAGTTGATTCTTAAATCTATCTGGGGCATGTTGGAATACGCTTCCTACAGAAAAACCATAATGGACAAGGTCAATTACACCTAATCACTGGGTATGACGCTGGGTCTGTGTCCCTTCTCAGCTTCTTGGTAATAGAAGTATAGGCTCTCCTGAAAGTATTGGGAGCTTTCATAGCCTCAGCAACTCTGCTGTTGTTGTTTAGTCACTAAACTGTGTCTGACTCTTTGCTACCCCCAGACTGAAGCCTGCCAGGCTCCTCTGTCCATGGCATTTCCCAGGCAAGAATACTGGAGTGGGTTGCCATTTCCTTCTCCAGGGGATCTTCCTGACCCAGGGATTGAATCCATGTCTCCTGCATTGGCAGGCAGATTGTTAACCTCTGAACCACCTGGGAAGCCCCAGCAACTCTAGGAGGTGACATTTATCACCAGGGCTGGGCTTGTAGCTGCTGGGGAGAGGAGGTGAGACAGATTGAATCTATAAGCATAGTCTAGGATTCTAGGGACTTCCTAAGTTTGAGAGAAAATCAGTCTTCCTCCTACATGTGTTTTGTGTCTGGGAAAAGGTTGGCCATTCTCAGAAGATAAACTATTATCACTGATATGGTAATTTGGGTAATTCTAAGATAAAGTATTATGTAAGTCACTGAAATAGCAATGAGATTGCTAATAACTGAAGGTTGTATCAGGGAAGCTCTTCTTAGCACCATTATTATTACACAGTCTTTAGGGCCCATAGAGTAGAAAATTGGGCTGATACTCTAATGATACTACTGTAGTCTTGGAAATTCTTGTTTTAAAAATAGATTATAGTTATTTTTTTTGCCCTTTGCTTCCTCATGAGCTGAAGCTATGAAAAATTGCAGTTAGCTTAGAGTTTGTTGTACTTCAATTTAATCAAAGATTTAATGTTCTAAATGTATATCACAATGTCTGGCAGACACTAATAACTTAATAAATGTTGATTAAATGAATTAGCAGTCAGCAAATCTTCAGGAAATTGCTAGTAATATAGCTCTTTTAGGATTGAGGCATTGTGCGTGCTTAGTCACTCAGTCATGTCTGACTCTCCTTGACCCCATGGACTATATAGCCCACAGAATCCTCTGTCCATGGGATTTTTCAGGCAAGAATACTGAAGTGGATTGCCATTTCCTCCTCCAGGGAATCTTCCCAACCCAGGGATTAAACCCTCATCTCCTGTGTATCCTGCATTGCAGGTAGATTCTTTACCCACTGAGCCATTGGGGAAGCCAAGACTGAGCTAGTCTTAAATCTTTGGATGATAAGGAGATGTTGACAAAAATTAATCAATAGTCTACCTAAGAAAAAATGGAAAATTTTACTTAAGTCAACCCGAGGATTAAATCTGAGGAGACAGACTTGCAGAAAGCTCTGAGGACTGTTCCACCTGCTTGAGGTCAAAGCACAGTTATATAAGTTCTGAGACAAGGACTGATATGTCAAATGACGTGTAATAGAAAGTTTACATGGTCCAGATCTACATGTACAAAGTGAGTCATGAATCATCATGATTTCATACGAGATTAAGAAGGAACAGTGTCTCCTAAGGATGTCTGGTTAATACAGAGGCACAATACCCTCTAAGTGGGAGAGAGCAGGCCCAAACAGGCAAACTTTTATGTTTAAAGTTTTCTTGTCTTACCATAAAATATGAGCTTTATTTCACCAATGTCCTGCTTTTGATCGTTATTTTTTTATGGCTATTCTCTGAACATGTATCTTTTTCTTTTCTTTGAACTTTTAAAGTTTGTATTGCTAAATTTTGTAATATAGCCAATTAATGTTGTGATAGTTTGAAGTGAACAGTGAGAGAACTCAGCCATACATACACATGTATCCATTCTCCCCCAAACCCCCTGCCATCCAGGCTGCCACATAACATAGACCAGCGTTCCATGTATTATACAGTAGGCCCTTGCTGGTTATCCATTTTAAACATAGCTGTGTATACGTGACCATCTCAAGTTCCCTAACTATCCCTTCCCCCTGACCACCATAAGTTCATTCTCTAAGTCTGTGAGTCTTGACCATTAATTTTTTTATAGAAAGCATTAGGTGACCAAATATTTGGTCCCTTGATGCCAGGGTAGTTGCTTACCTAGCCTGAGTCCACTGTGTCCCTTGATATCAAATCTTAATAGCCTGGTCCTATTTTTCCTTTTAGGAGGTTGTACTTGTAAGATAAATGGCAAAGGGTAATAGTCAGTTCCCAGTTGTCCATAGTACTTAATGCCAATTTTTGCCTTGCATGTGCATCCATGTGTATGTTCATTACTTTATAAAGAGCTGTAGATATGAAAAACAGTTTCAAGTTGTTTAGATATTATTAACTTTATAGGAGCTGGTGATAACTTTATAAGTTACACAAACAGTAGTCAAAATTGCCAATAGGAGTAACAATGTCATTAGTAAAGACTGAAGCCAAAACCCTCCTAAACCATACCGTTTTCCTAGTATTTTCCTTAGATCAGGAAAAGGATCTTTTATAGGGGAAAACTGATTCTTCAGGTGTCATAAGACAAGTCACATAAGACTCATCAGGTATAAACCCAATATTCAGTATTATAGCACATTTCCCCCTGAGAAGGAGTTAGAATATCCAGGACCATGCAATCCTGTAAGACCACTTTTCTTATCGTGGAAACTTCCAAACTGAGCAAGCTAATGATTTGATTACTATCATTCAGAGCTTGCTGAGTAAATTTTGTTAAAGCCTCTATGTGATTAATCATATCTTCCCTTCCAAGTGAAGGAAAGAGTATCACAGCCAAATGGTCATACCATTGGAAAGCTGATTGATGCTTTAATGCCAGCATGCTTGCATTAAAGGCAGATTGGCAGGGGCTATTTCCAAGGCTTCCTATAGGTGACCTTGAGCCCAGGGGAAATCAACTGTGCATCTTCCTAATTAACCAGGGGAAGGCCAAGCCCAAACGTGTTCCATAAATCCACTGCTACCCAACATTTAACATCTAGTGTAAAGGAGTACTTACAACCAGATTCAGAACAAGTGTCATTAATTGGCCAGGTAGGAGAGCCTCACTCAGTGATATTGGCAGTAGCATTAGCTTACATAGTACTAGAGTCTCTTCCTCCTAAAGTAAAATTTGTAAGAGCAATCCAGGTAGAACCTTGGAGAAGAGAAAGCCACCAGGGTAAATAGGAGTATTGGACATAGGCAGTTGGCCACAAACCCAGCAACTGGATTGATTTCTTTGAAACTTGCAAACAGTTGAGTCCAAGGAAGAAATATATTTGGTTCATAAGTAAAAGTATGAACAACTATCAAAGTAATTAGTATACCAACCTGGTGTGGCATCTTGGTTCAGCTGCCTACTTCAGATGTTGTCTTCTCATCCTGGTCTGGTAGTGATGGTCTTAGGCAGGTGTCAGAAATAGGATCTGCAGTTCTTTCGGGAGAGAAGGGCTGATTGGGCCCCTTCCATCATGACTATCAATGTTCCTTTACCTGACTTTTCCAGTATGCATAATGTCCTGGTTACAAGTCATGGGGTATCTGTTCTTCATCCTAAAATGGATTACTGTGATAGTAAGTTTCAGAAACAATCTTTATGGTAATATAGCAAGAAGGAGCCCTCTGAGAAGTAAATCTCAGAGGTAGTAAATACAAAAAAACCTTAATGACAACAACAGTAGATATTAATGGCCCATTAAACATGATATTTTTTTATCTCTACTAAAGTAATTACCCTCATTTCTACCAAACATAGCCAAATTAAGACACAATTATTTGCAAAATAAGTCTGTTTTGATAAACTTGGCCTGATTATTTACATAAGTGTAATTGATCATACAAGTCCTTTTAAGGTGACTCTCCTAGAACTCTTTATAAAGAATCTCAAGTTGAAGCTATTTTGGAATTGTGAATCCTTTGGGGACTTCTGCATATCAATTAAAATAGGTGCGATATTTTAGGATGGGAGCTCTCTGTGCTAAGTTGCTTCAGTCATGTCTGACTTTTTGCAAGCCCCTTCTGTCCAAGGGCCTATCCTAGACTATGGGATTATCCAGGCAAGAATATAGGAGTGGATTGTCATGCTCTCCTCCAAGGGAGGTCTTTACAATTCAAAGGATAAGATGGGAGCTCTCTAAGTCTTTACAATTCAGAGGATCCAAGAAATTAGCCCTAACCCTACAAATATTTCCCCCTGCTAACCTAATTTTTAGAAAAGAGAAAGTAAACCTTGCAGGTAGGGATCCAGAAGACTGACTGACATGATAAAAACTGATGTTTTACAGGCTTTTCCTAATTGTGCCCACAAAACTCAGTTTTGGAATGACAAATAGAGCCCCATCTTGACCATTTCAGGGCAGGTTTTCCTTTAATTCACAATTAAATAAATACTTGCAAGCTGGTATCCCCACAGGTGGCTGTCCATTTGGGAGCTATTTGGCTTTTGAGGCACAATTTCCCGTTATCAACTTGATACCCTAATTTATTTATGACATATGATCTGGTTAATTTTCTGAGGACAATGTGATGCATTGGATGCATGCTGCTTCTGAGTCTAGCTCTCCAAAGTGGGTCAGTTCAACTTTTATATGTGTCTCAGTTTTCTTTTCAATAGTATAAAATCACCATCTACAAGATGACCCATCTTTTTGTCCTGTGTCCCTGGAAGAATAATATTTACTTAATGGTTGTAGTAGAGGTCCCTTGCTCTTCGGAGCTGAATAATTCTGTCTCTCATTTTACCAGCAAATGGTTTGTTTAAAACATACATCACCACCTTGTTTGTTTTTGTTTTTATCAGTTTAAATAAAATATAACAAAAACCCAGCCACCTACATTTTCCTGAGCTCCCTGCTCAAAGCCCCTCTCTGGTCCCTTCCCCAAAAATGCACTGGTATGCCTTAAGATTCCAAGTCTCAGTGAAGCAAAAAACAACTCCAATAACATTTTTAGGATTGCCACTTAAAAGCAATGAGATCTGAATAGCAGGAGAATGCACCGGAACATTTGAACTGTACCAAGAAGCCAGAGGGGCTCAATGCATACACATCGATACCAAGTACAGGTTCAGGTAGATTCCAGGTACTTTCTGGTGTCCTGCCAGCTACACCATGCATATTGATGAAATGTTGATCAACAGTCAATCTAAGAAGTGGAAATTTTCATTCAAGCCAGCCTGAAGATTATCACTGATGAGACAGTTATTTCAGAAAGCTCTGATGACTATTCTGCCCCTTAGAGGTCAAAGCACAGTTTTGAAATCAAGGATTATATGTCAAATTAGGTATTATTGACAGTTGACACGATCCAGATCTACAGGTACAATGTGAGTGGTGGGTTATGTGTCATCATAACCCCTTAAAAGATTAAGGAGGAAAATTATTTCCTAAGGAGTTGTGACCCTTTATGTTTAAGAAGGAATGTTACCACCTAAGGAGGCCAGGTGAATGGAGAAGCACAATGTATTCTAAAGGGAAGGGAGGAGAACCGAATGGACAGAGAAAGCATTTTATGTTAAAATTTTTGTCTTGTCGTAAAAACTGAATTTTATTTCATCAGAGGCATGGAAATATGTATATGTAGTATTTTGTCAATTTATTTATTTTAAATATTCATTTGCTGGCGCTAGTAGTAAAGAATCTTCTTGCCAATGCAGGAGACGTAAGAGATGTGGGTTCTATCCCTGGGTCAGGAAGATCCCCTAGAGTAAGAAATGGCAATCCACTCCAGTATTCTTGCCTCAAATAGTCCATGGACGAGAGGAGCCTGGCGGGCTACAGTCCATGGGGTTACAGAGTCGAACATGACTGAGCACATAGTCACTTATTTTTAATATTTATTAATTTATTTGACTGCATCAGGTTTAGTTGAGGCACATGGAATCTTTGTTCTGTCATCGTGCAGGATCTTACATTGCCCCACCCAAACTCTCTACTAGTGGAGTGTGGGTTCAGTAGGAGTGGTGTGCAGGTTTAGTTGCTCCAAGGCATGTGGAATCTTAGTTCCCCAACCAGTGATCAAACCCCTGCCCCCCGCATTGCAAGGCATATTCCTAACTACTGAACCACCAGGGAAGTCCCATATGTAGGATTTTAAATGACTATATTTTATGCTTTAGATTGTCAAGCTAGTCAACTTTTCTGTGGTGAGAAGTTGCTCACTGTTTGTTTTCAGTCATCATCACTTAGAGCTTATTTTGCATGATAGTATTTTACTTTCAAGCCTTAGAGATTTTTAAGGCTGTCAATTTAACAAAACAATAAAGAGAGCATATCAGCTACAGAGAAATCCCTAAGACTGTATTTTTCAGCCTTGAACTGTGAATAGAATTTTTTGAGAAAGTTTGTAAAGTTTTTGTATTAAGAATTTATCATTATGAAACGCATGTCACCTTACAAGAATAAAATGATAAATCCTCATTTTTTTCCCCTATTTCTCCCAAGATCCAAATTAAGTATCAGAACACAATTCTTGGGAAAAAATGTATCTTTCTAGTTCTGCTGTCACTTCTGATGGTAAAAGAATATTTACTAGAAATAAGAAAAAAACACCACAGCTTAATTAAAATAGGTGACCACCCAGCTTCATTTCACAATAGTGTGTTTATTAATAGTTAAAATAGTGAAACTGAGCTCTCTGAAGGAAAACTCTTTCACTGCAGAGTCTAGTATGTGTGTACCTTACATTGACTACTTCACTGAAGTGGGAAGAACCCAGGGATGCAAAGCTATAATGTTTAATGAAAGCTTTTTAACACATTTAATATTAACACAACAACTCACTTTTCTCCTAGTTGTATATGGATCCTGGTTTGATCATGTTTTAAGCTGGGAAGAACACAAAAATGCTAAGAACATTTTAATTATATCCTATGAAGAGATGAAGAAAGTAAGTCTTTTCTGCCATTTCAACAATGAAAATTTAAGTAAAATTGAAACAGGAAATCAATCAATGAATTCCATTTTCAGATTTCAGAGAATGAATTTGATATTTTGACGAGTTACACTTTGTGTATACTTATTTATTTGCTGTTTGCTCAGGATCCTTCTAAAAACATAAAGAAAATAACTACTTTCCTCGGTTTAAACGTGACTGACAGTGAGATTAATCAAATTGTTTGGAAAACATCATTCACTGAAATGAAAAATAACACAGCCAAAGAAAATTGTGATCCAAATCACACCATCTGCGCCCTTACTTCTAACAGGAACCTGGTATTTAGGAAAGGTAAGTCAGAGATGAAATGCTTTGCCTGGATTTCTATTTGGAAGTAGTTACATTTTGCCATTTTTAATGTCTCATTTCACCTTTGTTCACCCCATACCTTGCACAGCGGATTGTGCATTGTTATCCCTCAGTGGAGGTTTATTAAGTGAAATTCTTGAGTTACATTCTTTCCAGATGTTGAGATTCCCAGGCCCAGTTAAGAACCAACTGAGAGAAAGAGACACAGGTGTCAAACAGATGGAAATGATAAAGCAACTTGAAGAATGTGCTTCAGGTCTGCAGCCTAGTGTGACTGCTCATGATGGAGCCTGAATTTTACAAACATGCTCACTTGGTCATAGCCAGTCCAAGGTAGTCCTGACCCCTGCTGGTGCAGAATACTCAGAGCGTGCTACAGAGCAGTACCGGACACATGTTTTCTCCAGGAGAGAAAAAAGAGCTGATGGATGTGACCAGGGCATTTTTCCAACCTCACCAATCAAACAACTTGCCCTGCAGAAGTAAGGAAGAGGTGGACAGAAAAGCTGGGATTGTTATCTGGGGATATTCCTCTGCCTGGAAACACAGAGTGCACATGCGCTCAGTCGTGTCTGATTCTTGGCGACCCCATGGACTGTGGCCCACTAGGCCCCTCTGTCCACGGAATTTTCCAGGCAAGAATACTGGAGTGTGTTGCCATTTCTACTCCAGGGGATCTCCTTGACCCAGGAGTCGAACCCTCATCTCTTGTGTCTCCTGCATTGGTAGGTGGATTCTTTACCACAGAGCCACCTGGGAAGCCAGAAACAGAGAGAGAAGGACATAAACATCTGTGAATTCCTAACATTTTACTTAGAAACAGTTTGGGTACATCTGGATATGGAATTGTTTTGAAATCTTTGTGTGTTTTAATCCAGATCTGGGAAGAAAATGTTTTAACGTTTTTCATATTTTTCATAACTTACAAAAACAAAATTCTTTGCATCTGTATATTCAGGTTTCTTACTAAAACACACACATTTATTTGTTCTTTGCCTCAACTGTGTATGTTGTTTAGTCACTAAGTCGTGTCCGATTCTTTGCAACCTAATGGACTGTAGCCTGCCAGGCTCCTCTGTCCATGGGATTTCCCTGGCAAGAATACTGAGTGAGTTGCCATTTCCTTCTCCAGGAGATCATCCTGACCCAGAGATTGAAACCGGGTCTCCTGAATTGCAGGCAAATTCTTTTACCACCAAGCCTATAATTACTCCCAAAGAAAATACTGGCCAACTCATGTGTTGATAGACCAGATACTGTTTTAACTTTGCAGATTACTTTTGTCCTCTTGGGTGGTTCATTTAAAAATTTCCTTAGAGTTGCAAAAATGAGGGTTAGGAGGAAGGAATATTTATTACTTATAAACTATGTTCGAATGTTTACCAAATGTTTATTAATAAACTATTTTCTAAAAATTTTACCCAATATTTATTAATAAACTATTAGGTTTATTAATTGAATAGGTTTCAAAAATTGAATAAAATACAGATCTGTCATTCAGTAGATCATAATCTAGATAGTAATATAAGGTAATGACAACTATGCTAGTAAAATATCAGCAAATGTGAATCTATCTGGATAAAGAAGAAAGTGTTTGCCTAGCAGAGTAGGTGAAGAGATCAGATCTGAAACTGGGAGCATATGCAAGATTTTATGAGGAAAATGCCAGGAGGAAATACATTGCATCAAGAGCTAATGGCCAGAAGAAAATCTCAGAACCACCATGGAATTAGGTGGTATCTCCTAGAAGGAGCAGGTAGTGCCATGTGCTAAAGTGGGGGTGGTTGTTCACTTGCTCAGTGGTGTCCCTCTCTTTGTGACCCCATGCACCCAAACTCCCCTGTCCTTCATCTGCTCCCGGACTTTGGTCAAACTTATGTTCATTGAGTCAGTGACGCCATCCAACCATCTCATCCTCTGTCATTCCCCTCTCCTTCTGCCTTCAATCTTTCCCAGCATCAGGGTCTTTTCCAATGAGTTGGCTCTTTGCATCAGGTGGCAAAAGTATTGGAGCTTCAGCTTCAGCATCAGTCCTTTCAACGAAAGTTCCGGGTAGATTTCCTTTAAGATTGACTGGTTTGATCTCCTTGCTGTCCAAAGGACTCTGAAGTGGTAGATGATACATAAAGCAGAATGAGAGAGAGAAATATGGCCAGAGAGTAAAATCTCTGATGGACACTATGAGGTCTGTTTGCTGTTTTAAGGATGGACCTGACATAGTCAGACCTGTTTGCTAGAAAATTAAATAGAACCAGAGTAGAAAATTGATTAGAATAGAGTGAAAGCAGAAGCAGAAAGTGCAATTAAGAGGTTGTGGTAACAGTGCAGGTAAGAAACATTGAGGGTCACAATTTGGATGGTGGCAGTGAGCCACTGATCGGTGCTGCTCGGCTGAGAAGTCAGTTTAGGAGCCAGCACCAGACTGTGGAATTAGGTAAAAATCGTTCAGGGTGAGTGGGAGGAACTAGTGAAGAATGGGTAGAAGGGGGAAATCCTAAGAACCCTGACATCAACAGCCCAAGACAAGCCAAGAACAGAGATCAGCCAGAATTAGTAGAAAGAAAAACCAGGGTCAAACATGACCATTTGTTTACCGTTTGTGAATTCTGAGAATGCAGTTTCTATAGCAGTGGAGATGCAAACTACACTGAGGTGGAGGTTAAAGAGATAAGAGATTAAATAAGAGGAGCAGAAGTGAAGGACCACTCTTAAGAAGCGGAAGAATGGAGGACAGTATTAGAAAGATATCAAAGCAGGTTGGGGAGAAGAGTTAGAAGGAGAGAGGAAGAGATGATAAAGGGAAGACAGAAGATAGAAAGGGATGCATGAAGAAAAGAGTAGAGAGAAACAGGAAATCACTCGGAGGGACCATGGTAAAGAGAATGCTGAAAAATGAGGAAGTTCTGATCCTTAGTCCAGTACTTCTGTTGACGTCTTTTATCTTTGCCCTTTGAGATCTGATTAGCAGTACTCAATATTCACATGGCTTATCCTGAAAACTTGAGAAATTTTACTCTAATGAGTTAATCTCTAACTTGCCAACTAGTGACCCTAGCAAATATCACCAGGTGAAACCATATCAACATAACTGTAGCTAGCACCAGTAATTCTAACACCTTTAAATTCTCCCAAAAGTGGTTTCCTTATTTTGTATCTAAAAAAAACTACAGGTAACAGTGGAAAGAGCCTCTCTGAGACTAGTTCCCCTGAGGGCCAATTAGTAAACTAGGATTATATGAGGAATTATACACAAGGATGGGTCAATAGAGACCACTCACTTCTTTCCTTGAATGGCTGGATGGAGTGGGTGTGAGTGGGAAATCCATCCTCTGAAAATAATCATTTCAACCAAATGACTGAAGTTATTGATTCGGACTCCATGGTTAACAGAGCCATTCCTTACTTTTCAGAGGAGAATTTGTGTCTGCAGTTGTCTTTGAAGTCGGAAATGGAGCTGATATTCTAGAAAATTACTATGGTGGCCACAGCGATAAGGTGACAAGGAAGGGTACAGAGTTGTTCACATAAGTGTCAGAAGTCCAAAGGCCCATACAAACTAAAACATAGGGGGACTATTACAGGAATATAGAAATATGTATGGACAGGATGCATGTTGCAATATTGCTTATAACAATGAAAACCTTGGATGCACTTAAATGGCACTTAATATATTTAATCAAAAATTTAAATCTATTAAGTTACATTCATATAGGGGTTTATGATGGAGTCACCAAAACTAGAAATGCTAGATGAAGAATAGCCAGTGTTTACTGAGCACTTATTCTATGCCATGAACATTATTTGATTTATATAAAACTTGGCAACAGACTTTTAGAATGCTGTTCATGTGATTTTATTGAGACACCAGGCATCTGAATAACTTATCCAGTATCACACCACTAGTGCTTGGCAGAGTCAGGATTAGCATCCAAACGGTATTCTTCTACTCAGGATAACTTTCATTGTAGGTGTACAAATAGTAATATTGGAAGATGGTCAAAGCATAATGAGAAAAGTAGATTATAATTGTATGATTTTAAATGCAGTTTATATGCTTATATATGTTTGCAAAAAAAAGCATCTAGAAGAATGCATGCTAACCAGTCTATCAGCCATGTGAGCGGGTGTATTTTCTTTATTTTCATCTTCTTTTGCTTATAGGTATGTATTTTCTGAAACCTATATATTATTCTTTAAATATTTTTTTTTTAAGTAGAAGAAAGAGTAAAAGAATAGATCAGAAACCAAGCACACAGAAATCAGGTCAAATGTAAAAAGAAAGACAATAATGGTTCAGGTGAATTAATATAAGAAGCCAGAAAGGAGAGCCAAGAAGGATGAAAGAATATTAAGTAAATTGATAGCACTGCTCTTCTAAGGGCCAGGCACCTTGATCTCATGAAGTTGACCCAGTGCCCCAACTGATGATGTGTTTCAGAAGCAGTACCATTTCCTGACTCTGGGATCTTCTATCTCTGATACGACTCTCTTTCCTTTTTCCTCTCCCCCAAACAGAAGAGTTCCGCTTTACTTCTTAAACTCAATCTTCTGAACCAGGAATGAAGAACACCAAAAATTCCTTAGGTTGTTACCTGTTTCTTTGCTGTAGGTGACACTGTCTGACATTCAGTCAAGCCGTGGGTTTTGGACACCCACCCTGTGATCAACATCAGTACTGCAGGGTTACACATGAACAATGCGTTACCGTCCCTAACTTGACCGAGTGTATAAGCTAGTTGGAGAGAAAAGATTATAGAGAATAGTATAAGACAGTCTGTGTACATGCATGCTAAGTCACTTCGGTTGTGTTTGACTCTGTGCGGCCCTATGGACTGTAGCCTGCCAGGCTCCTCTGTCCATGGGATTCTCCAGGCAAGAATACTGGAGTGGGTTACTATGCCCTCCTCCAGGGGATCTTCCCAACCCAGGGATCAAACCCATGCCTCTTATCTCACCTGCAGTGGCAGGCAGGTTCTTTACCAATAACACCACCTGGGAAGCCCATGACCATCTGTAATGAAGGGATAAAATGATGTGTTTTTGAGCTCCAGTGCACCTAGACTAGACCCCAGGGATGAAGCCTGGGGCCAAAGTAACAAAGGACCGTGATCCACCAGGTCAAGGGTGGAGGTTTGGTGTCGTGTGTGTGATGGAGGTGAGAAGGACAGTCTTATGGGGTTGATGCGGTGGCCAAGGCTTTGAGGGTGACTCCAACAATCAGGATAGGCCGAAAGACCATGTGACGTGTATGTCTTATTTCAATTTCAGGACATCTTATATTGAAAGTAAGGGTGTCATACAAGTAACTTGGTATTTGTGTTTTTAACTCTCTGTAACCAATTTTGTAAAAGAAAATTTCCTAAAATGAGACCAGTGAACCACCCCTATAGTATGTTATCAGCCCTGTTATGATTGCAGAGGTGAAAAGGTAGAAAAATAAATGAAACATCATTGTGTCCACTTTGTCTGCTTTCTGTTTGTATTAAATTTAGGTGAGATCCTTCTTTGCCTGCTATAGTATAACCTAGGATATTTATATATTTTTATTTTCCTTTCTAAAAAATAACTTTTTAAGCTATACAAATTAATATGCAATTACTGAAGAAGTTAGAAACAACAGATAAGCAAGTGAAGAAAAGAATAGTTCCCCCACCATCTTAGCAGCAAGAGATAAAATTATTCACATTTTCTTATAAATCTGACAGCTTCCTTTTGTACATGCTATACATTTAAATTGGTTCTTGTCTGATTTCTTTCAGGGGCAGTGGGTGATTGGATAAACTACTTCACTTCAAAGCAGAAGAGAGTATTTGATGAACTATTCACAGAGAAAATGAAGCATAGTGAACTAGCAAAACACTTTGGAGATTACTCTTAATATAAATGGGAAATGAAACCAATTTCCATTTTATGCAAGGCAGTGCTTGGGGAATACATAAATATTTTTCACCAGTGTGGAAAGCAGATATTTCTTGCAGTGAAAAAACAGACACCTTATGAAAAAGTGTCATGTGTGAGAGACAATTATTAGCCTATTTGGGGATAGATAATTAGTAATAAAAGGAAGCATACAGTTTTGCATGGCTGAATTATATGTCTGCTTTCAGGCTGTTCATAAGACAAGGAGATTGCTTTTATTTAGAGATAGAATATTACTGTGGGTGTCCTATAATCTGCATTAATGTACAGCAAAAGAGGTGTGGGGTTAACCAAAATAACAAATGTCTGACAAGAAATTATTTTCTGCCTATTTAGACCATCATGACCTCTAGACAAACATTTTTTATTTCAACATTCCCCAGTGTCTGTGTAAAAATATTCTCCAGTGTCATACAATGACAGACATCATTTTATTAAGGAGAGAACTCCTAATAGATTATATTAAATGATAGTCTGGTATATTAGTGAGGATCAAGAATGAAGAAATATTCTTTACCTTTAAATTCACACTGGCTTGACATTCCAGTACTTTCTTTATCTTTAATAAAGTCAAATTACAAAATGTCTTACTTTTCAATTTTGAAAAGTATGTTTCCTTGAATTATTTATGATTTTTTACAGTATTTTGAATATGTAGGCTTTCTCCCAGAAGCATTTCTAGCATTAATACAATTTCCATAATTTTCTCCTGTAATGAATATTATTCTGTAGGTTTAGCCTAGAGGACATTCTAATGAAATTTCAGTGAACTTATTTTAGGATTATTACCTAAATGACAAAAGACAAGTTTTGAATATCTATGGTATGTTGTTTACACCTTGGCCGTATTATCTAATTCAAGGCTAAATGGAAAATCAAAACTGTGTACTGTATATGACTCTGAGCTATAAATGCAAAGCCAGGGATTGAGTTAGTTAATTCAAACACTTTGACTGTGTATCTCAATGTATTGTTAATCATTTTTGGTAACTTTTGGAGTCTTTGTGGCAAGTTTATCACAATTCAGTAACCATTAGATTTTGATCAGTCTTCTCTATAGACATACTTGTTATGAATAAAATGTATTCCTTTGGACTTTATGCAATTCAGATTTTTTTTTTTCAAAATTAAACACTCACAGAAATCTACTTCAACAACTCCCTTTCCTAAATAAATAAGGTTAGTGAATGAGAAAGGCAATCAGGTATGATTTTGGTCAAGTCTTTATCTTCATGTTAGAACTAAATTCATACTTAACTTTCCCTGATGTTAATGTACAGAGAATGACTAAGTCATCGGAATAAGGCAAAGAAAATCTAATGAGACTGGCAAGAGGAGAAGACAATGACTGTGGTATTCAAGGCACCAAATTCCATGAGGCTGTATCATCTTCTCACGTTGAGATAGTCACTGGGGGACTTCCCTGGAAGTCCAATGATTAAGACTTCAGCTTCCAATGCAGAAGGTGCAGGTTCGATCCCTGGTCAGGAAGCTAAGATCCCATATGCCTTGTAGCCAAAAAACCAAAAACGTAAAACAGAAGCAGTATTGCAACAAATTCAATAAAGACTTTAACAATGGTCCACATCAAAAAAGCAAAACAAAACAAACAAACAAAAAAACCCATCATTGAGATGGAAAGAACTGAAATAGGACTTTATTTGATATGTTTGGGATCATTGTAATCCAGTTTTGGTAGGAAATTGTTTAAGATCAATTATTTAAAGTTATAACCAAGAGCCTTGATTCGTTCATCACTATCAGTCAGGCAAAAAAAGTTTTTGGAGCATACTCTATGTTCCAGGCCTTATTGTAGACTATAGGGACACATGATGAACTTGAAAAAGCTCTCAAGACGCTTACATTCTAGTTAGAATAAATACATAATTTTTTTTAAAAAGTAAACATTTGAGATATGCCAGGTACCAATATGTTCTCTAAAGGCAATAAAATGAGGCAATGTAGCAAACAGTGACTGCATAGAGGCCTAAGCTGCATGTTGGGTTGAGGACCCCAAGGAGGCGATGTAGGAGATTCAATGCGAGTGATGAGTGGGGCTCCCTGGGCTTGGCGGCATGGCAGGGAATTGTATTTTGTGCTAGATTGGAGATTTCCCATAGAGGAGTGAAACATCCTGATGGACCCTTTCACAAGATCAATCTGATGACTAGATGGAGGATGGAACTAGGGTCAAGGTAAGAGGCAGGTACAAATGCCTAGTAGGGGTGTAGGGGTGTAGGTCAGGGAAGAGGGACTCATGGATAATGTAGCAGTGGGAATGGTGAGATATGGTCAATTTTAGGACATAACATGGGCATTGAAATAGCTCACCTGTTATAGAAATAAAAGACAGAAAGGAATAGAAGATGAAGCCTAGATTTTTGGCTAACCAGCTGAGTATATGAGGAACTTTTTATTTAGATGAAGGTTTGATAGCAGCATGATTTTGGTGGTGGCAATGGGGGAGCTAAGGATCAAGACCTCTGCTTGGACCATGCTGTTGGAAATGTCTATTAGATACCAGGTAACTGGCAGGATATGGTATGAAATTAAAAGACACTCGCTCCTTGGAAGAAAAGCAATGACAAACCTAGACAGCTTATTAAAAAGCAGAGACATTACTTTGCTGACAAAGGTCCATCTAGTCAAAGCGATGGTCTTTCCAGTAGTTATGTATGGATGTGAGTGTTGGACCATAAAGAAGGCTGAGCACCAAAGAACTGATGCTTTTGAAGTGTGGTGTTGGAGAAGACTCTTTGAGAGTCCCTTGGACGGCAAGGAGATCTAACCTGTCCATCCTAAAGGAAATCAGTCCTGAATATTCATTGAAGAGACTGATGCTGAAGTTGAAGCTACAATACTTTGGCCACCTGATGCAAAGAACTGACTCATTAGAAAAGACCCTGATGCTGGGAAAGATTGAAGGCAGGAGGAGAAACGGATGACAGAGGATGAGATGGTTGAATGGTATAACCGACTCGATGGACATAAGTTTGAGCAAGCTCCGGGAGATGGTGAAGGACAGGGAAACCTGGCATGCTGCAGTCCATGGGGTCTCAATGAGTTGGACATGATTGAGTAGCAACAGTAAAGAAAATCTCTCTGATGATTGTGGTGCTGTTCCCAGGGGCCAATTGGGTGATTTAAGAAGGTGGGGAAAAATCCCACCGTCCAGATTTGTGTGGGAGATGCAAAGGCAAATGCCTATCTTGTGACAGCACTTTCAGTTTCAAATATACCATTTAAGTGAATGTGAAAATAAAACCCAAACCCTGGTCCCACTGAACGTGTGCTAGTGGAGCAGACAAGTGAGCTGAGCTTCCCCCCCCGCCATGTCCTTCCTCCTCTTCTGCCGCTCCCTCAAAATACTTTGTGAAAGGCTCTATCTGATAAAACTGTAAAATAAAAGCATTGTAAAAAAAAAAAAGAAGAAGAAGGTGGGAAGCATGGAAGTTTGGGCCCATTTAGAAGATATACAGAGCATCTCGTAAATGAGCGTCTGCATGATGATGGATATTGATGGAGATGGACTGTAGGCTAATTGCCACTAGGGGGTTCACCATTTCAGAGATAAGTTCTGGACCTCTCCCCCTGAACTCTGACCCACAGCTCATTGCTTCTTTACTTCCTTGAATCTGACAAAACAACTTATATCCATTTCCTCATCCAAATTGCTCCCCACTACTCCCTTATGGATTCCTTTGTCTTTTATTATGTTTTTAATTTTTTGCTCTTTTTCCTCCATTTCTCTGCTCTACCCTTTCTTCTCTGTAATTAACACATCACTGCTGGATCCTAATGATCTTTCTCAGGTTTCATTGGAAAAGACCCTGGGAAAGATGCTGGGAAAGACTGAGAGGGCAGGAGGAGAGGGGGGAGACAGAGGATGAGATTGTTGGATGTCATCACTGACTCAATGGACATGAGTTTGAGCAAGCTCCAGGAGATGGTGAAGGACAGGGAAGCCTGGCCTGCTGCAGTCCATGGGGTCACAAAGGGTTGAACATGACCTAGCAACTGAACAACAACAGGTTCATTAGGAGGCACTGTCTCATTTCCATGTATTTGTTTGTGCCTTAAAGGCTTTTCACTCCATTATTGGTTTAACACCAGCTCTGAGAAACTCTGAAATTCCCCTTTCCTGCCCCATTGTTTTTCCTTTCTTCCTCATTGGCTCTTCAGTGACCCTTTACTTACATATTACTCCCCACACTTAATAATTGAAGCTTTGTATTACCAGGTAAATTATATTGTAGTTTATAAGGTTCCTGCCAGTTAGAGTCCATGGCCTGTCCATTTTCGTATCCTCTACCATACCTAGCCCGTGACATCGCTCATCATAAAGGTGTAACTAATGTTGGTTGTCAATTGGGTTTATGGACCAGTTTAGTTTTACATCTTCTGAGAAATTCAGTTACAGTACCGTTATCCACTTTGGTCCTATTTTTGTATTCTCCTATTACTTCATGCTTGCATTAGTCAATTTTGTTTATACCTATTTCCTTCAATTATTACTTAAGTGTTTCACATTAGGTAAGTCTTTCCTTCTCAATTTTATAGCAGACTTACAAAGAGCTTGTCAAAAGCTTCTTCAGTAACCGATGCAGTGTTGATCTCAGAAATTATTCAGTAAGGGTGGTTTGAATGAATTAGTGAATGAATGATTTAAGGAGTGAAAACACATTCCTGTCTATCTACCTGCTCAGCAGTAGGCATGAATGCTTAGAGTCATATTTAATTCTTTGCTTTTCCACCACCTTCCACCTCAAACCAGTCAAAAAATACTATTGATTCTTGCTTTTCAGTCTCTCTTAATCTATTCTGCATGCAATGAAAGACTTTGTCAATCTTCCCTCAAACATTAAATAAACAAAGATAAGTTATAAATGATAAGAACAGCTTACCACCTACAGGGTAACTAAATCTCCTGGAGAGGTCTGTGGAGATACAGACAATGTGTGTGCTTTCAGCATTTCCTTGTTTTTTATTTTTTGCAATTTATCCTTGTCATGTGTAAGACAAGAAATACTTTTGTCATTAGCAGCTCTTTCACACATTAATAAAATATCAATTAAAGTCAGGTAATTGAAAATCAGTGTCAAAGAGGAATTCTGTAACCTTTAACTATAATATTGACATTGATTTATTAAAAGAATCTTGATCCTTTATCTAAATGCACAAGTACAGACCTCAATGGAATTTTCTAAAGAGTTAGCAGAGGAAGAAGTAGGAAATGGCCCAGTGGTTACTTTGGATGAAAACCTACATAAAACATCAATAGCTCAGGAGTCTTCAATCCACCTAATCATCACCCCTCCCCACCAACAGCAGCCAATCTGAAAACTAATTAAAGCCTGTAGGGTTACTTGGCGGTTGTGTCCTATTTGGATAAGCACAGTTCTCTTTATTACCCATCTGAAGTGTGAAGTAATCTACACTATAACCACTATAACAGAATTGGGTAAATAAACTTGGGCATTTTTTTCCAGTTTATTTACAATACAATCATTTAGTAGTTCAAAATCTTCATGACTATTGGTATGTAACTGGGAGGGTTTACTAATCTTTAATTGTTGACTGGCTCTATGATCATTATCCCTGGACGGTAAAGGAGGATCTCAAACTGTAATTAATAACAGGAGTAGAAATATGAGCCAGTCTATGTCTACAGAATATTGATATGATGTTGATGATGATATTTCATCATCAATATCATATATCATAGTGGGTTTCCCAGGTGGCACAGAGGTAAAGAATCCACCTGCCAAAGCAGGAGATGCAGGAGATGTGGGTTCGATCCCTGGGTTGGGAAGATCCCCTAGAGAAGGAAATGGCAACTCACTCCAGTATTCTTGTCTGAGAAATTCCATGGCCAGAGTAGCCTGGTGGGCTATAGTCCATGGGGTGGAAAAGAGTCAGACACGACTGAGTGACTGAACTGAAAACTGAACTGAGCAACTGAGCATATACACCAAAGACTTGGATATATACTTTTCTAAAAGTATGATTTCGCTCAATTCAAATTTGCTATTTATTTCAATGGCTTATATTAATTTACATTATCAAATTTAATAGAAATGAGAAAGTGTAGGTCTTTGAATGTTCTCAGTTATTTAGACTGCACCTTCATTTTGTGGAATTTCATAGTCCACCAGGATCTGTGCTAAGGACCCTGATGACAGGTTCAGGCAGGCACAGAGAGGGAGAACAGAGTTGTGATAACCAGCCTGGTTAGGGAGAGAGGGCATATTTCTAAGTAATTGGCCCAAAGGAAATTTTAACTAAAATAAACGTGAGCAACTAAATCTGACCAGGTAGTAGATAGCTGAGTTAAAAAATGACACAGAGCAGTTTATTCACTCCTGACAAATATTTAAAAGCCATCTGGTAAACACAAAAATCAATACTGTTAATATTACATTTGCTCCAAAAGTCAGTTCAAACCAGTCCAATCAATGTCTTGTTTCATTCTTCTTTTTCTCAAATGGTAAAGGTCAACTGTATCCTGTTTTGTGAGATTTCAGCTTCTGTTTCATAACTAAGGTTATAAGGCTTCTGTAGGCAATAATAGGTAAAATACCGTTTCCACCCTGATGTTCACAAAGCTGATGTAGGAATTCCTTGAGCCTTCTTTAGAGGGCAAATAAAATCAAGGCCCAAGGGGGCTGAGCTGCAGTGACAGGACTGTCACAGTGCTCTTTCTATGATGCCAATCAAACCAAAGGGCCCAGGGTCACAGGAAGGACAGCTGACAAGCTCACTGGCCAGGCCTTGTTTGATACCTAGACTGTTAAGCTCCTGGCTTCAGCCGGAAGTGCTGGCTCGCTCTCTCTCTTAAATTCCAGGATAATTGCTTTACAATGTCGCGCTGATTTCTGCTGTGCGCGTTAGTTGCTTAGTCTTGTTTGACTCTTTGTGACCCCACAGACTGTAGCTTGTCTGACTCCTCTCTCCAAGGGATTCTCCAGGCAAGAATACTTGAGTGGATTGCCAGGACCTCCTCCAGGGGATTTTCCTGATCCAGGGATCAAACCCACGTCTCTTGTGCCTCCTGCATTGCAGGTGAATTCTTTACCCACTGAGCTACCTGGGAAGCCCAGCTGGGCAGTTGATTCCTGCTGTACAATAATACAAATCATACATATGTGTATATATATATTGTTCTGGCTGATAAATATATATATCTGATATATATATATACCCCCCACTCCCTATTGAGCCTCCCTCCCACCCCTCCCCCACCCGTCCCCCACCCCTCCCCCACCCCTGCCCCCCTCCCCCCTCCCCCCCACCCCTCTAGATCATCACAGAGAGCTGGGTGGGGCTCCGTGTGTTATGCAGCAGCTTCCCACTAGTTATCTACTTTGCAGACGATAGTGTATATCTGTCAGCGCGACTCTCTCAATTCATCCCACCGTCTCCTTCCCGCTTTGTGTCCTCAGGTCCGTTGGGTAGGAATAGAGATGCAGATGTAGAGGTGTTGGCTCTTCAAGTCTGGCCCAGGCCTGGGTCCCTGCTATGAAATGAGAAATCTGAAATTCAAAGAAAGAGAACTTGGGCAGTGGTATTTATTTCTATAAAATGAGACAAAGAGACCCCTGAGGGGCCATGTAACTCAGCATCTTCCTCACGCCCTAAACCATCCCCCTCAGGGTCTCTCTCTTCCCACCTCCTCCCCTAAGGAATGGCAAGGATGAGGCATGTGGGTGCCAGGTGCAGATAGAGGGTGGAAAAAGCAGGACAGAAATGTGTTGTCATTTCCCCAGCCACATTCGGCCGTGTCTTTACTCCTACTTCAGTCTGTGTTGCTTTCTTCCTGCCACTACTTCCGGCTTTCTTATTTTTACAGGTGATGGAAGAAAGATCGAGAATCCCTTAGAATGAATTCCAGGTGCTGTGCTAGAAAGTATAGGTGAATAAGCCAGAAGATATTGCTTCTTCAGTGCTTATGGCCAGAAATGGAGGGTGATGATTAAAAAGCCCAGTGGCAGAGCTCTGCAGGACTGAATCTCTGTGTGTGAGCTCAGGAATGGGGTCCTTAAAGGGGTCCCATAGACTGTCTGGGCTTCCTAGATGGCACAGCGGTAAAGAACCTGCCTGCCAATGCAGGAGATGCAAGAGACACAGGTTCTGGGTTGGGAAGATCCCCTGGAGAAGGGAACAGCTATCCACTCCACTATTCTTGCCTGGAGAATTCCATGGACAGAGGAACCTGGCAGGCTACAGTCCATGCCACAGTCCATGTGGTCACAAAGGGTCGGACTTGACTGAGTGATTTTCACTAAAAAAGAAAAAAAAAAAGATTATAAACAACTTTGACGAAGGAATTAAGGTACCATGACATTTTGAAAACACTGCCTAGGCTTTCATCAAAGATATAGTATGCTACCCTCGGGGATGTGCTCTGTCTTAAATTCTGGTTCTGCCAGCTCATGTATGATCTTGAGTAGCTTTGACCTCTCAGTGTCTCAGCTTCTCCATCTGTAAAATGGAGGAAATAAAAGTACTTCCTTTATAGAAGTTGTGAGAATTAAAAGAATTTAAGACAGAGAGAGGTCATAAAAATGACCTTGGGATTCTTGGGAATCCTATATCTAAATCCAAATCTTGGGAATCTCTATAGTTGGCTCTAGGCCTCTAAAAAGGCAATAATTCAACTGCTTTTGTGTCCTCTTTCAGCCTTAGCCTCCCATTCCATTTGCCAAGGCTTCCCAGGTGGCACTAGTGGTAAAGAACCCACATGCTAAGGTAGGAGACATAAGATTCGTAGGTTCAATCCCTAGGTTAGGAAGATCCCCTGGAGAAGGAAATGGCAACCCACTCCAGTATTTCTTGCCTGGAGAATCCCATGGACAGCAGAGCCTGGTGGCTTATGGTCCATAGGGTCACAAAGAGTCAGACACAACTGAAGTGACTTAGCACAAGATTCTCCAGTCATGGTTAGAAGAAACTTCCTCTCCATGTGATCTGCTGTGAAGAAAAACTAAATGTCCTAAAATTGTATTTTACAAAGAATTTCCTCTAGTTGATATGAATGCTTAATGTATGACAGTTTAACAATGAAAATACATTATTAAATCTCTAATGAAATGAAAAATCATGAGATTTAATAAACTCATTAGATTTAACATTAATTGCTTATTAATTAAGAGAGTTCCAGAAAAACACCTACTTCTGCTTATTGACTATGCCAAAGCCTTTGACTGTGTGGGCCACAACAAACTCTGGAAAATTCTTAAAGAGATGGGACTACCAGACCACCTGACCTGCCTCTTGAGAAACCTGTATGCAGGTCAGGAAGCAACAGTTAGAACTGGACATGCAACAACAGACTGGTTCCAAATAGGAAAAGGAGTACATCAAGGCTGTATATTGTCACCCTGCTTATTTAACTTATATGCAGAGTACATCATGAGAAACGCTGGGCTGGAGGAAGCACAAACTAGAATCAAGATTGCCGGGAGAAATATCAATAACCTCAGATGCACAGATGACACCACCTTTATGGCAGAAAGCGAAGAAGAACTAAAGAGCCTCTTGATGAAAGTGAAAGATGAGAATGAGAAAGTTGGCTTAAAGCTCAACATTCAGAAAACTAAGATCATGGCATCTGATCCGATTACTTCATGGCAAATAGGTGGGGAAACAGTGGAGACAGTGAGAGACTTCATTTTGGGGGGGCTCCAAAGTCACCTCAGCTGGTGACTGCAGCCATGAAATTAAAAGACGCTTGCCCCTTGGAAGAAAAGTTAGACCAACCTAGACAGCATATTAAAAAGTAGAGACATTACTTTGCCAGCAAAGGTCCGTCTAGTCAAAGCTATGGTTTTTCTAGTAGTCACGTATGGATGTGAGAGTTGGACAATAAAGAAAGCTGAGCACTGAAGAATTGATGCTTTTGAACTGTGCCGCTGGAGAAGACTCTTGAGAGCCCCTTGGACTGCAAGGTGATCTAACCAGTCAATCCTAAAGGAAATCAGTCCTGAATATTCATTGGAAGGACTGATGCTGAAGCTGAAACTCCACTACTTTGGCCACTTGATGTGAAGAACTGACTCACTGGAAAAGCCCATGATGCTGGGAAAGATTGAAGGCAGGAGGAGAAGGGGATAACAGAGGGTGAGATGGTTGGATGTCATCACTGACTCGATGGACATGAGTTTGAGCAGGCTCTGGGAGTTGGTGATGAACCAGGGAAGCCTGGTGTGCTGCAGTGCATGGGGTCTCAAAGAGTCGGACACAACTGAGCAACTGAACTGAACTGAACAAATACTTTATTAGTTACTTCCAGTCAGTTGGTTAATTCCATCTTTTTAAAATGTAAAACTGTAATGTAATGTAAATGTAAAACCCAATTTATCTTTGAAAAGATAAACAAAATTGATAAACATTTAGCCAGACTGATCAAGAAAAAAGGAGAGAGTGCTCAAGTCCATAAAATTAGAAATGAAAAATGAGAAGTTACAATGGACACCACAGAAATACAAAGGATCATAAGAGACAGTGTGTGCATGCTCAGTCGCTGTGTCCAACTCTTTGCAACACCGTGACTGTAGTCTGCCAAGCTCCTCTGCTCATGGGATTCTCCAAGCAAGAACACTGGAGTGTGTTGCCATTTCCTCCTCCAGGAGATCTTCCTGACCCAGGATTTAATCCACATCTCCTGCATTGGCAGGCAGATTCTTTATCACTGAGCCCCTGGGAAGCCCTCATAAGAGAATTACTACAAGCAAATATATACCAATAAAATGGATAACCTGGAAGAAACAGACAAATTCCTAGAAAAGTAAAAGACTGAACCAGGAAAAAATAGAAAATATGAACAGCTGAAATTGAAATTTTGATTTAAAAATCTCATGCAACAAAAGTCCAGAAAGAGTTGGCTTCACAGATGAATTCTAGCAAACATTTAGAGAAGAGTTAACACCTATTCTTCTGAAACTATTCCAAAAATTTTCAGAGGAAGGAATACTTATTCTATGAGGCTACCATCACCCTGATATAAAAACAAGTTAAAGATACCACAAAAAGAAGACAATTACAGTCCAATATAAGTGATGAAAATTAGCACCCTGAATCCAAAAATACGTTTAAAAGATCATATGCAATGATCAAGTAGGATTTATTCCAAGGATGCAAGGACTTTTCAATATCCGCAAATCAATCAGTGTGGTAACCACATCAACAAACTGAAGGATTAAAAACCATATGATCATTTCAATAGATGCAGAAGAAAGCTCTTGACAAAATTCAACATTCATTTAGGATTAAAAAAGAAACTCTCAGAGAAGGAAATGGCAACCCACTCCAGTACTTTTGCCTGGAAAATCCCATGGACAGAGGAGGCTACCGTCCATGGGGTCGCAAAGAGTCGGACACAACTGAGCGACTTCACTTTCACTTTCAACCAAGAATTAGCAGATACTTGAGGAAATCCTCTAAAATGGAGTGAAAAGAATTAATCTGGAAGAATCAAAAACTCTGCAAGGAGAAGATTTAACAAATAAGCATTATTAATATCCTCACAGCTGAAAAAGAATATGTTCCATCCATGGTATAAGAACTGGGGGATACAAAGAAAATAAAAGCCTCTTAGAAATTAAAAATATGAAGTCAGAAATGAAAAATGGCAACAAAAGCACTGGAAGATGAAGATGGGGGAAATTTCCCCAAATTAGAGTAGAGACAAAGGTAGAAAGAAAAAAGAGAAAAGGCAAGAAACTTTGAGGACCAATCTGAATAGTGGATAATCTTGAAAGAGATGAGAGAGAAAGCAGAAAGGGATAAATGATCAATGAAATTACTTAAAAAGAAAACACCTCAGTACTGAAAGATATGAGTTGCCAGATTGAAAGGGCCCACTGAATATTTACCACAGTGGAAGAAAATAGACCCACATGAAGGCATAGCATTATGAAATTCCAGAAAACAGAGACAAAGTAAAGATCCTAAAGCTTTCAGAGAGAAAAGGAAAAGAAAGGAAAGAAAAAAAAAATATATATATATATATATATAAGCCATTTGCAGAGGAATAGGAATCAAAATGGCCTTAAACTTACTTGCAATACAGGATGCTAAATGATACAATATTATCTTGTAACTGAATGGGAGGGAGACTTTCTGTATCTTTTAAATAACTTTTGTATTTTGAACCCTTTGAATACATGATCCATTTAAAACACAAATATAATTAGAAATAATACTAAAAAAATAAAAAGAAAAAAGAAACTCTCCAGAAAGTGAACATAAAAGAAAACTACCTTAATCTTAATAAAGTCCATATATGACAAACCTTCAGCTAGCATGACACTCAACAGTGAAAAGCTGAAAGTATCTCCTTTAAGGTCAGGAACAAGACAAAGATGTCACTCTCATGATTTTTATTCAACATAGTTTTGGAAGTCCTAGCAAAGAAATAAAAGGAATCCAAGTTGGAAAAAAAAAAAACAAAACAACTCTCCCTGTTTGCAGATGACATGAAAATCCTAAAGATGCTACCAGAAACCTACTAGAGCTCATAAATGAATCTGATTAAGTTGCAGAATATGAAATTAACACAGAGAAATTTCTTGCATTTCTATACACTAAAAATGAACCGTCATGAATAGAAATTAAGGAGATAATTTATATATATACACACACAGATATATATCATATATATAAAATATATATTTTTTTAAAGCTAGAACTGTGATGACACCTAGTGGCCAAATGTTGACTAGTGAGTGAAAGTCGCTCGGTCGTGTCTGACTCTGCGACTCCGTGGACTGAATTCTCCAGGCCAGAATACTGGAGTTGGCAGCCTTTCCCTTCTTCAGGGAATCTTCCCAATCCAGGAATCGAATTGAGGTCTCCTGCATCACAGGCAAATTCTTTACCAACTGAGCTATCACTGAGATTTTAAAAATGTGTACATTTTCCTCAGCGTCAGTTCAGTTCAGTCGCTCAGTCGTGCCTGACTCTTTGAGACCCTATGCACTGCCGCACACCAGGCTTCCCTGCCCATCACCAATTCCCAGAGCTTGCTCAAACTCACGTCCATCGAATCGGTGATACCATCCAACCATCTCATCCTCTGTCGTCCTCTTCTCCTCCCACCTACAATCAGGGTCTTTTCCAATGAGTCAGTTCTTCACATCAGGTGGCCAAAGTATTGGAGTTTCAGCTTCAGCATCAGTCCTTCCAATGAATATTCAGGACTGATTTCCTTTAGGATGGACTGGCTGGATCTCCTTGCAGTCCAAGGGACTCTCAAGAGTCTTCTCCAACACCACAGTTCAAAAGCATCAATTCTTCGGTGCTCAGCCTTCTTTATTGTCCAACTCTCACATCCATACATGACTACTGGAAAAACCATAGCTTTGACTAGATGGACCTTTGTTGGCAAAGTAATGTCTCTGCTTTTTAAAATGTTGTCTAGGTTGGTCATAATTTTTCTTCCAAGGAGTAAGCGTCTTTTAATTTCATGGCTGCAGTCACCATCTGCAGTGTTTTGGAGCCCAAGAAAATAAAGTCTGTCACTGTTTCCATTGTTTCTCCATCTATTTGCCACGAAATGATGGGACTGGGTTCCGTGATTTCAGTTTTTTGAATATTGGGTTTCCTCAGCATACAAATACTTAATATTGAATCTACTTAGTGTTTATATTTTGGGAGAAATTTAGTAATACAGCATGAAATAATCCTGAATTAAGTATATCATCAATAATATCACTTGTATGTGGAATCTTAAAAAATGGTACAAATGAACTTATTTATAAAACAGAAATAGAGTCACAGATATAGAAAGCAATCTTATAGTTACCAGGGGCAATGGATAGGGGGAAGTATAAATTGGAAGATTGGGACTGACATATACACACTACTATATATAAAAGAGATCACTAATAAGGACCTACTGTATAGCACAGGGAACTCTACTCAATACTCTGTAATGACCTATATGGGAAAGAATCTAAAAAAGAGTGGATATATGTTTATGTGGGTCTTTCCCAGTGGCTCAGCGGTAAAGAATCTGCCTGCAATGCAGTAGGTGCGGATTCTACCCCTGGGTCTGGAACATCCCCTGGAGGAGGAAATGGCAACCCCCTCTGGTATTCTTGCCTGGAGAATCCCATGGACAGAGGAGCCTGGTGGACTACAGTCCGTAGGGTTGCAAAGAGTCGAATATTCCTGAGTGACTGAACACATACACCCGTAAATGTGTAACTGATTCACTATACTGTATACCGGAAACTAACACAACATCATCAATCAACTATACTCCAATAAAACTTTTAAAAAAATATAAAAATTTACCCAATTAAAAAAAACAGAACAATATCAATGAAATGAACACAAACCAGAATTCTTTCATATATTTTTAGCGGTAGAACTTCTCTAACCTGTTCAGGCAAACAAGAGCAGCGGGTCATCAAAGGTGACATTCCTAACGAAAACTTTTCCACTTGGAGAAAGCAATTTGGGTCAGTATGTAGAAAACAAATAAAAGACCAGACACTAGAGAATTGTAACAGTGTTATTTAGACTTCATATTGTTGTTGGTCAGGCGCTCAGTTGTGTCTGACTCTGTGACCCCATGGACTGCAGGACAGCAGGCCCCCCCGTGCCTCATTATCTCCCGGAGTTTGCCCAAGTTCTTGTCCATCGAACTCACCTACAGCCCTTTAACTAATTAGGAAATATTTAACAATTCGGGCAACAGGAATCCCTCTCTCTAGTTCCCCTCCCAAATTGGTATAGGGTTTATCCTTCTGTGTATTCATTCATTTGCTCATTCAGGAAGTATTTCCCAATGTCCCAGTTGAGGAGCAGGCTCTGAGAGGGAGAGGAGTGTCCAGGAGGCTTACAGGGAAGTGATCTTGAGAGGATTGGGCAGAGGGAGAAGATGGACTGCTATGCATTCTCAACAAAGACATCCGCTTTCCCCGCAGGGAGCTCTGAAGCTAGCATGGCCCACTAGTGCTGTCTCTTGTTGGAGAAAGGGGGATGGGAGAGAACTTTTATCCTCTGAGTCCATCCAGTCATTGGATATGGGCTACCCTTTAGAAGAGGTGACCTTGGATGAAGCAACTCTCTTTTAAGCTGAAGCAGCACTTAAGAGGGCTGACAGCTGAGGTTCATCTGCTGACAATACTCCCAGCAATAAGTCCTTCATTCTCAAGATGATCTGCTTGGCCCATCTCAACATCCTCTGAATTACCAAGCTGATATCATACAATGCGCACAGAACAGATTGGCCTTCTGACCTTAAACATAACTGTTAGTTGCTCAGTCCTGTCTGACCCTTTGTGACCACTGTAGCCCACCAGGCTCCTCTGTTCATGGAATTCTCCAGGCAAGAATACTGGAGTGGGTAGCCATTTCCTTCTCCAGGGAATCTTTCTGAGTCAGGAATCAAACCTGAGTCTCCCGCATCGTAGGCAGATTCTTTACCATCTGAGCCACCAGGGAAGCCCTGAACACCCAAATAAATACTCAGGGCTATGAAGGAAGAATGAACTTCAAGAGAAAAATGGGCACAGGTGGAGTAAGGAGAGGAAGGTTAATTTTGGCTCTCTGCCGATTCTGCATCAGGGTAGAAGAGCAGGAAGGATATAGAAAACTATCACACTTGGACTGGGAAGTGTTCCTGTGGGCAGCTGTGAGTCACTGTAAATCTTTTTGTTTTTATTTTTGGCTGTGCTCTGTCTTCGTTGTTGTGCAGGCTTTCTCTAGTTGCTGCAAGTGGGGTTACTCTCTAGTTGTGGTGCGTGGGCTTCTCATTGTGGTGGCTTCACTTGTTGCAAAGCACAGTGCATAGGCTTAGGATGCATGGGCTTAGTACCTGCAGCTCATGGGCTCAGCAGTTGTGGCAAAAGGGCTTAGTTGCCCCTCAACATGTGGACTCTTCCCTGACCAGAGTTAAAACCTGTGTCCCCTGCATTGGCGGGTGGATTCTTAACCACTGGACTACCAGGGAAGTCCCCTGAGTCACTGTAAGTTTTTTTGTTGTTTTTTTTTAATTTTTTTATTAGTTGGAGGCTAATTACTTCACAACATTTCAGTGGGTTTTGTCATACATTGATATGAATCAGCCATAGATTTACACTTATTCCCCATCCCGATCCCCCCTCCCATCTCCCTCTCCACCTGATTCCTCTGGGTCTTCCCAGTGCACCAGGCCCGAGCACTTGTCTCATGCATCCCACCTGGGCTGGTGATCTGTTTCACCATAGATAGTATACATGCTGTTCTTTTGAAACATCCCACCCTCACCTTCTCCCACAGAGTTCAAAAGTCTGTTCTGTATTTCTGTGTCTCTTTTTCTGTTTTGCATATAGGGTTATCGTTACCATCTTTCTAAATTCCATATATATGTGTTAGTATGCTGTAATGTTCTTTATCTTTCTGGCTTACTTCACTCTGTATAAGGGGCTCCAGTTTCATCCATCTCATTAGGACTGGTTCAAATGAATTTCTTTTTGACGGCTGAGTAATATTCCATGGTGTATATGTACCACAGCTTCCTTATCCATTCATCTGCTGATGGGCATCTAGGTTGCTTCCATGTCCTGGCTATTATAAACAGTGCTGCGATGAACATTGGGGTGCACGTGTCTCTTTCAGATCTGGTTTCCTCAGTGTGTATGCCCAGAAGTGGTATTGCTGGGTCATATGGCAGTTCTATTTCCAGTTTTTTAAGAAATCTCCACACTGTTTTCCATAGTGGCTGTACTAGTTTGCATTCCCACCAACAGTGTAGAGGGTTCCCTTTTCTCCACACCCTCTCCAGCATTTATTGCTTGTAAGACTTTTGGATAGCAGCCATCCTGACTGGCGTGTAATGGTACCTCATTGTGGTTTTGATTTGCATTTCTCTGATAATGAGTGATGTTGAGCATCTTTTCATGTGTTTGTTAGCCATCTGTATGTCTTCTTTGAGAAATGTCTGTTTAGTTCTTTGGCCCATTTTTTGATTGGGTCATTTATTTTTCTGGAATTGAGCTGCAGGAGTTGCTTGTATATTTTTGAGATTAATCTTTTGTCTGTTGCTTCATTTGCTATTATTTTCTCCGAATCTGAGGGTTGTCTTTCCACCTTAACTTATAGTTTCCTTGTAGTGCAAAAGCTTTTAAGTTTCCATTAGATCCCATATTGTTTAGTTTTGGCTTTTAATTTCCCAATATTCTGGGAGGTGGGTCATAGAGGATCTTGCTGTGATTTATGTTGGAGAGTGTTTTGCCTATGTTCTCCTCTAGGAGTTGTATAGTTTCTGGTCTTACATTTAGATCTTTAATCCATTTTGAGTTTATTTTTGTGTATGGTGTTAGAAAGTGTTCTAGTTTCATTCTTTTACAAGTGGTTGACCAGTTTTCCCAGCACCACTTGTTAAAGAGGTTTTCTTTTCTCCATTGTATATTCTTGCCTCCTTTGTCAAAGATTAGGTGTCCAGAGGTTCGTGGATTTATTTCTGAGCTTTCTATTCTGTTCCATTGGTTCTAATATTTTGTCTTTGTGCAGTACACACTGCTTGATGACTTGGTGGCTTTGTAGTAGAGTCTGAAGTCAGGCAGGTTGATTCCTCCAGTTCCATTCTTCTTTCTCAAGATTACTTTGGCTATTCGAGGTTTTTTGTATTTCCATACAAATTGTGAAATTTTTTGGTCTAGTTCTGTGAAAAATACCGTTGGTAGCTTGATAGGGATTGCATTGAATCTATAGATTGCTTTGGGTAGAATAGCCATTTTGACAATATTGATTCTTCCAATCCATGAACACGGTATGTTTCTCCATCTGTTTGTGTCCTCTTTGATTTCTTTCATCAGTGTTTTATAGTTTTCTATGTATAGGTCTTTTGTTTCTTTAGGTAGATATACTCCTAAGTATTTTATTCTTTTTGTTGCAATGGTGAATGGTATTGTTTCCTTAATTTCTCTTTCTGTTTTTTTCATTGTTAGTATATAGGAATGCAAGGGATTTCTGTGTGTTAATTTTATATCCTGCAACTTTACTATATTCATTGATTAGCTCTAGTAATTTTCTGGTAGAGTCTTTAGGGTTTTCTATGTAGAGGATCATGTCATCTGCAAACAGTGAGAGTTTCACTTCTTCTTTTCCTATCTGGATTCCTTTTACTTCTTTTTCTGCTCTGATTGCTGTGGCCAAAACTTCCAACACTATGTTGAATAGTAGTGGTGAGAGTGGGCACCCTTGTCTTGTTCCTGATTTCAGGGGAAATGCTTTCAATTTTTCACCATTGAGGGTGATGCTTGCTGTGGGTTTGTCATATATAGCTTTTATTATGTTGAGGTATGTTCCTTCTATTCCTGCTTTTTGGAGAGTTTTAATCATAAATGAGTGTTGAATTTTGTCAAAGGCTTTCTCTGCATCTATTGAGATAATCATATGGTTTTTATCTTTCAATTTGTTAATGTGGTGTATTACATTGATTGTTTGCGGATATTGAAGAATCCTTGCATTCCTGGGATAAAGCCCACTTGGTCGTGGTGTATGATTTTTTTAATATGTTGTTGGATTCTGTTTGCTAGAATTTTGTTAAGGATTTTTGCATCTATGTTCATCAGTGATATTGGCCTGTAGTTTTCTTTTTTTGTGGCATCTTTGTCAGGTTTTGGAATTAGGGTGATGGTGGCCTCATAGAATGAGTTTGGAAGCTTACCTTCTCTGCAATTTTCTGGAAGAGTTTGAGTAAGATAGGTGTTAGCTCTTCTCTAAATTTTTGGTAGAATTCAGCTGTGAAGCCATCTGGTCCTGGGCTTTTGTTTGCTGGAAGATTTTTGATTACAGTTTCGATTTCCTTGCTTGTGATGGGTCTGTTAAGATCTTCTATTTCTTCCTGGTTCAGTTTTGGAAAGTTATACTTTTCTAAGAATTTGTCCATTTCTTCCAAGTTGTCCATTTTATTGGCATAGAGCTGCTGGTAGTAGTCTCTTATGATCCTTTGTATTTCAGTGTTGTCTGTTGTGATCTCTCCATTTTCATTTCTAATTTTGTTAATTTGGTTCTTCTCTCTTTGTTTCTTAATGAGTCTTGCTAATGGTTTGTCAATTTTGTTTATTTTTTTTTAAAAAACCAGCTTTTAGCTTTGTTGATTTTTGCTATGGTCTCTTTAGTTTCTTTTGCATTTATTTCTGCCCTGATTTTTAAGATTTCTTTCCTTCTGCTAACCTGGGGTTCTTCATTTCTTCCTTCTCTAATTGCTTTAGGTGTAGAGTTAGGTTATTTATTTGGCTTTTTTCTTGTTTCTTGATGTAAGCCTGTAATGCTATGAACCTTCCCCTTAGCACTGCTTTTACAGTGTCCCATAGGTTTTGGGTTGTTGTGTTTTCATTTTCATTCATTTCTATACATATTTTGATTTCTTTTTTGATTTCTTCTATGATTTGTTGGTTATTCAGAAGCGTGTTATTTAGCCTCCATATGTTTGAATTTTTAACAATTTTTTTCCTGTAATTGAGATCTAATCTTACTGCACTGTGGTCAGAAAAGATGACTGGAATGATTTCAATTTTTTTGAATTTTCCAAGACTAGATTTATGGCCCAGGATGTGATCTATTCTGGAGAAGGTTCCGTGTGCACTTGAGAAAAAGGTGAAGTTGATTGTTTTGGGGTGAAATGTCCTATAGATATCAATTAGGTCTAGCTGGTCCATTGTGTCATTTAAGGTTTGTGTTTCCTTGTTAATTTTCTGTTTAGTTGATCTATCCATAGTTGTGAGTGGGGTATTAAAGTCTCCCACTATTATTGTGTTACTATTAATTTCCTCTTTCATACTCGTTAGTGTTTGCCGTACATATTGCGGTGCTCCTATGTTGGGTGCATATATATTTATAATTGTTATATCTTCTTCTTGGATTGATCCTTTGATCATTATGTAGTGTCCTTCTTTGTCTCTTTTCACATCCTTTATTTGAAAGTCTATTTTATCTGATATGAGTATTGCGACTCCTGCTTTCTTTTGGTCTCCG
The DNA here is from genome assembly GCF_019320065.1 of Cervus canadensis. Classification (NCBI taxonomy): domain Eukaryota; kingdom Metazoa; phylum Chordata; class Mammalia; order Artiodactyla; family Cervidae; genus Cervus; species Cervus canadensis. The sequence continues at coordinate 30,723,845 of NC_057406.1, read as the reverse complement.
TTTGCATGAAATATTTTTTTCCAGCCCTTCACTTTTAGTCTGTATGTGTCTCTTGTTTTGAGGTGGGTCTCTTGTAGACAGCATATATGGGGGTCTTGTTTTTGTATCCATTCAGCCAATCTTTGTCTTTTGGTTGGGGCATTCAACCCATTTACATTTAAGGTAATTATTGATAGGTGTGGTCCCGTTGCCATTTACTTTGTTGTTTTGGGTTCACGTTTATACAACCTTTCTGCATTTCCTGTCTAGAGAAGATCCTTTAGCATTTGTTGAAGAGCTGGTTTGGTGGTGCTGAATTCTCTCAGCTTTTGCTTATCTGTAAAGCTTTTGAGTTCTCCTTCATATCTGAATGAGATCCTTGCTGGATACAGTAATCTAGGTTGTAGGTTATTCTCTTTCATTACTTTCAGGACGTCCTGCCATTCCCTTCTGGCCTGGAGGGTTTCTATTGATAGGTCAGCTGTTATCCTTATGGGAATCCCTTTGTGTGTTATTTGTTGTTTTTCCCTTGCTGCTTTTAATATTTGTTCTTTGTGTTTGATCTTTGTTAGTTTGATTAATATGTGTCTTGGGGTGTTTCGCCTTGGGTTTATCCTGTTTGGGACTCTCTGGGTTTCTTGGACTTGAGTGGCTATTTCCTTCCCCATTTTAGGGAAGTTTTCAGCTATTATCTCCTCGAGTATTTTCTCATGGCCTTTCTTTTTGTCTTCTTCTTCTGGAACTCCTATGATTCGAATGTTGGGGCGTTTCACAGTGTCCCAGAGGTCCCTGAGGTTGTCCTCATTTCTTTTGATCCTTTTTTCTTTTTTCCTCTCTGCTTCATTTATTTCCACCATTTTATCTTCTACCTCACTTATCCTATCTTCTGCCTCCGTTATTCTACTCTTGGTTCCCTCCAAAGTGTTTTTGATCTCATTCATTGCATTGTTCATTTTTAATTGACTCTTTTTTATTTCTTCTAGGTCTTTATTAAACAATTCTTGTATCTTTTCAATCTTTGTCTCCAGGCTATTTATCTGTAACTCCATTTTGTTTTCAAGATTTTGGATCATTTTTATTATCATTATTCTAAATTCTTTTTCAGGTAGATTCCCTATCTCCTCCTCTTTTGTTTGACTTGGTGGGCATTTTTCATGTTCCTTTACCTGTTGGGTATTTCTTTGCCTTTTCATCTTGTTTAGATTGCTGTTTCTGGAGTGGACTTTCTGTATTCTGGAGGTCTGTGGTTCCTTTTTATTGTGGAGGATTTACCCAGTGGGTGGGGTTAGACGATTGGCTTGTCAAGGTTTCCCGGTTAGGGAAGCTTGCGTCAGTGTACTGGTGCGTGGAACTTGATTTCTTCTTTTTGGAGAGCAATGGAGTGCCCAGTAATGAGTTTTGAGATGGGTCTATGTGTTAGGTGTCACCTTGGGCAGCCTGTATGTTGACATTCGGGGCTATGTTCCTGTGTTGCTGGAGAATTTGCGTGGTATGTCTTGCTCTAAAACTTACTGGCTCTTGGGTGGTGGTTGGTTTCAGTGTAGGTATGGAGGCTTTTGGACGGTCACTTATTGCTTAAAGTTCCATGTAGTCAGGAGTTTTCTGGTGTTCTCAGGTTTTGGGCTTAAGTTTCCTGCCTCTGGATTTCAGTTTTATTCTTCTGTAGTCTCAGGACTTCTCCAACTATACAGCACTGATAATAAAACTTCTAGGTTAATGGCGAAAAGATTCTCCCCTGTTAGGGACACCCAGAGAGGTTCACAGAGTTACATGAACAGGAGAAAAGGGAGGAGGGAGATAGAGATGAGCAGGAGGAGAAAAAGGGGGACTCAAGAGGAGAGAGAGAGATCTACGCAGCTCTCTGTTCCCAGAGTGTTCTCCGTATCTCAGACACCTACAAGGATTCACAGAATCGGATTGGGAAGAGAAGGGGAAGGAGGAAATAGAGGTGTTGTGAGGTAGAAAACAGAGAGTCAAGATTGGGAGAGAATAATCTTCGGTTTAAAGATAGGGCTTCTCTTTTTTTTTTTTTGTACGGTTATAGTGTAGTGAAAATGAAAATGAAGAGTAGTAGAGGAGTACTAGAGGACTTTAAAAGAAATAAGAGAAAAAGAAAAATAGAAAATAAAAGAGAAAACGGAAAGAAAAAAAAGAAGAAAAAAGAAAAAAAAGAAAAAGAAAAAAAAGAAAGAAAAAACAAAAAAAAAAGAAAGAAAAAAAAAATTTTTTTTTCCCCTAATTAAAAAAATCGTAAAAATCTATGTAAATGAAAGTTAAGGAGTAATGGGGAAGTAATAGGGAATTTTAAAGGAAAATAAAAGAGAAAAAATAAAAAAGAAAAAATATAAAAAGAAAAAAAAATTTTTTTTTTTTTTCCTTACTTAGAAAAAAAAAGTAAAAATATATCTAGGAGTTTCTCTGGAGCTGCTGCGGTCAGTGTGGGTTCGGCTCAGTTTCAGATAGCTCCTCGTTCCAGCTTACACTTCTCGATATCTACAGGGCCCTTCCGGTGAAGTCGGTGTTTTCTACAGGGATTTTAATCTGTTGCACCAGTCCCTTCTGAAGCGGTTCCCTTTGTTTATTTGGCTTCTGTTTGCCGGTCTCTTCAGAGCCTCATTTCCGCCCTGACACAGGCGGGCGGAGGTGGACTCTTATTCAGGTAGCTAGTGCCGTTGCGCTGCTGGGAGGGGCTGACGCTGCGGGGATGGGCTGGCGCTGCGGGGCGGGGCTGACACTGCGGGGAGGGGCTGGCCCTGCGGGGGCGGGCTGGCGCTGCCGGGAGGGGCTGACGCTGCTTTCTCCGTCTGCGCTGCTCAGGCCCCGGGCTGTTCTATATGGAGCGCGCCCCGCGCTGCGCTAGGTTCCAGCCCTCGGGTGTTACACAAAAGCGCGGAAGGAAAAGCTGCGCCTGCTCTCTGTGCCTTCCCCGTCAGAGCGGTCCAGGCAGCCAGGGGCTTGATGGGCGCGCTATCCCCAGGTGTGGCGCACTCACTCCCTTCCGCAGACCCAGTCTCAGTTTCCGCTGGCGCCAGTCGGGTGCGCGCGCCTTCCGCCCTCTTTGTCCCCAGCCCCAGTCCCCGCCCGCGCCGGTCGGGTGCCTGCGCCCTGTGTCTCACCGCGACCCTCCCCTCCCCCCTGCCTCCTGCCTCCGGCGGGGCTGGGCCGGTCCGCAGCCTGCGAGCTCTTCTCGGGACTTTCTCCATCCCTTTGTTCTGCGAACGGCCGGCAGTGTGTTCCGGCCGGTTAATTTTCTCTCTCTCTTTTGGTCTCCCACAGTTCAAGTTGGCATCTCACAGAAGCTCCCTCCGATTGTCCTCAGGGCACTCAGGCCCGGACCCTAGCCCAAGCAAGGCCGCCTAAGACTCCCTTCCTGGGACGGGTCTCCGTCCTTAGCTCTTTTGTCTCACTTTTTATCTTTTATATTTTGTCCTACCTCCTTTCGAAGACAATGGTCTGCTTTTCTGGGCGCCTGATGACCTCAGCTAGCGATCAGAAGTTGTTTTGTGAAGTTTGCTCTGCATTCAGTTATTCTTTTGATGAATTTGTAGGAGAGAAAGTGGTCTCCCCGTCCTACTCCTCCGCCATCTTGGCTCCTCTGTCACTGTAAGTTTTTACAAAGAGAACCACAAGTGCTAAGTAGACAAACAGCTGGTAGTACAATAGATTGACTTGGAATAACTTCGGGCATTTCCAAGTCAACACAAGCCTCAACTATTTTCTTTTAAAGGTCACCCCCAATTTGATCCTAGATTTCTGGTCTCATTTCTCACCATTTCCTTCTAGATTCTCTAGGTCATGTACACAGTGAGCCTCTTCTTTTCTCTAAATCCCATTTCTCTCATGTTATCCTTTGACATCTAATACATTTCCATAGTCTTTAAGGCCCAGGGCAAATTGCACCTTCACCTAAAAAGTTTTTCCTACTTCAAGATCTTTAAGGACATCTCTCTACCTTTAGTCTTAGAGAAAAAAAAAACAGAAATTCCTTAATGTAACTTACAAGGCCATGTTTGATTTGGTTCTCTTTATTTACCACTCCAGACTCATCTCTCATTTCATTCTCCTGTATCTATCAACCAGCCTAGGTGGTGAACTGATGTCTTATTTGTCTTTTTATCTTCAGGGACTATAGTGATATCTTTAATAGGTTAAATGCTCCATTGTAGAATTGAAGAAAAGTAAATAGTCCTAACGGATTAAGTTACTTTGCTGATAGTTGCTCATCTGGCTATTGCCAGATGTGAGTGAAACTAGCTTGGATCATTCAGTCATTCTAGCCACCAGGCTGCAACCACAAGAGTGAGCCCGGGAGAGACCAGAAGCGCAACCGTACTGTGCTCTGCTCAAGCTGCTGACCCAAAGAACTGTGAGAAATTAAATGATGGCTGCTTTAAGCAAACACATTTTGAAGTAGTTCAGAATACAGCAATAGACAAGTGGTACAGTATATGATATTATCATTCGATTAGTGTTAGCATGTTGTTTCTTTTCCATCTCATTACTTTCAGCTTCTCTGAGTCATTATATTTTGAGTGGGGGCTTCCCTTGCAGCTCAGTTGGTAAAGAATCCGCCTACGGTGCAGGAGTCTGCCTGCAATGCAGGAGACCCGGATTCAATTCCTGGGTTGGGAAGATCCCCTGGAGAAGGAAATGGCAACCCACTCCAGTATTCTTGCCTGGGAAATCCCATGGACAGAGGAGATTGGCGGGCTATAGTCTATGGGGTCACAAGTGTTGGACATGGCTTAGCTGCTAAAAACCACATATTTAAAGTATGTTTCTGGTAGACAGCATAAAGTTAGGTCTAGTTTTCTTTAATCCAGTCTGAAGGTCTCTGTCTTTTAACTAAAATGTGCGCATGTGTGCTCAGTCATGTCCACCTCTTTGTGACCCCATGAACTATAACCTGCCAGGCCCCTCTGTCCATGGGCTTCCCAGGCAAGAATACTGGAGTAGGTTGCCATTTTCTTCTCCAGAACTGGTGTGTAGACCACTCATATTTAAAGTGATTATTGATATAGTTGTATTAAAATATATCATCTTTGTAAACTGTTTTCTATTCATTACATTTGTTCATTGTTATCCCACCCATCTTTTTCTGATTTTCATGAGTTTGAGAATTTTGATTGATTCCATTTTATTTCCTCTTGATCTCAATATTTAAAAAACACATTTTCCATTGTTGCCCTAGGAATTATAATATACATTTAAAAATAATCTAAGTCCACCTTCAAATAACACTATACTGCTCCACTTTATAAGAGTATATTCTCAAGTCAGTCTTGCCATCCCTTGTGATAATGCTGTCAGTCATTTCAGTTATCCATATGCTATAATCACCCCAGATAGATCAATCAGACAGAAAATCAATAAGGAAAGAGCATACCTGAATAACACTGTAGACCAAATGGACCTAACAAAATATAGAATATTCCACCCAAGACCACAAAAATACACATTCTTCTCAAGCACACATGGAACATTCTCCAGCAGAGATCATATGCTGGGTCACAAAGCAAGCCTTAACAAATTTAAGAATATTGATATCATGTCAAGCATTTGTTCTCTCCACAGTGGTATAAAACTGGAAGTTAATAGCAGGAGGAAAATGGGAAAATTCACACATATGTGGAAATTAACACACCCCTGGACATAAAAAATATGTCAAGACAAATGAAAATGGAAACACAACTTACTGAAACTTATGGAGCATAGCAAAAGCAGTTCTAAGAGGGAATTTTATAGTGATAAACATATACATTAAGAGAAAGATCTCAAACAACCTAAATTCAAAGAATTAGAGAAAAGAACAAACTAAGCCCTAAGATAACAGAAAGAAGGAAATAATAAATATTAAAACAGAAATAAATGAAAGAGACTAGAAAGACAGCAGGGAAAATATCAGTGAAACTAAGAGTTGGTTTTTTTTTTTTTTGGCTCAGTCGTGTCTGACTCTTTAATATACCATGGACTTCAGGCTTCCCTGTCCATCACCAAAGAGTTGGTTTTTTAAAAAATAAGCAAAACTGGAAAACTTTTGACTAACCAAGAAATTTGAGAGGACTCAAATAAAATTATAAATGAAATAGGAGGCATTACAACTGACGCCACAAAAATACGAAGGACTGTAAGAAGCTGCTATGAAAAGTTATAGTCCAATGAATAGAATAGCCTAGAAGTGGATAAATTCCTAGAAACATGTATCTTACCAAGATTGGACTCTCAAGCAGCAGCTGGTAAAGAAAGTAGTTTAACTGCTTCCAGGGAGAAACTGTGAGAAGGCTGTTTTGCCAGCTTCCTCTGCACTGGGTCCTGAGGGAATAGGGTTGGCAAGTGCTCACCTGCCCGTTAACAATTTCTTTTCTGTTTGCTACAGTCTTTGGGTCTGAGGTATGCAAGCCCGATGGGCTCTCAGAGTTGGGTGTTTTGGGGGCCCATTTCTTGGGCGGGAGTCTTAAAAGAGGGGGTGCTAAATGTGAAGTCCAAACCCTTCCTTCTTCAGGAAGAAGCTGGTGTTTGCGAGTTTCCTCTTGGTTGTTCGGTACTGTGATGGAGGTGGAGTTTATAGTGAAAGTGTGTCTCAGCCTTTCCTACCAGTTTCAGCATGGGTATTTTCCCACTTGTCCGATGTTTAGGAATCACTCAGATAGTTTCTGAATTTCTTTTAAAGAAAATTGCTGTACATCTGTTGTGTCTGTGTGGAGTTCAGCAGTATCTTGTGTTACCATATTGGTTGATTCCACATCTTATGTGATGGGCTTCCCTGGCGGTTCAGTGGTAAAGAATCCACCTGCAATGCAGGAGACACTGGAGATGCAGGTTCAATTACTGTGTTGGGAAGATCCCCTGGAGGAGGAAATGACAACCCACTCCACTATTCTTGCTTGGAACATCCCAGAGACAGAAGAACCAAAGAGTCGGACAAGACTGAGCATGCACATGCATGTCTATGTGATCTACTTTATAAATGTTAATTTGCAAATTCATAACACATGTCAACAACCTGTCAATGATGAATGAAGAAAATGTATATATGTGTGTGTGCGTGTGTCACTAAGTTGTGTCTGATTCTTTTTCTACTCTATGGGCTGTCCATGGGATTTTCCAGGCAAGAATACTGGAGTGGGTTGTAATTCCTTCTCCGGGGGATCTTCCTGACCCAGGAATCAAACCCATGGATCCTACTGTGTCTCTTGTATTACAGGTAGGTTCTTTACTGCTGAGCCACTGGGGTAGTCCTACATGGATTTATACAGTGGAATATTATTTAGCCATAAGTAGGAAGAAATCCTGCCATTTGCAACCACATGAATGAAACTTAAGGGCATTATGCTAAGTGAAATACACTCAAGAGAAAAAGACAAATACCACACGATTTCACTTACACGTGGAATCTTAAACAACAAAAAAGGATTAATAGAGTGTGTATTGATGGTTGCCAGGGGCTAGGGAGTAAGGCAAATAGATGATGTTGGTCAAAGGGTCCAAACTTTCAGTTATAAGATACATTAAGTTTCTGGGACCTAATGTACAACATGGTGACTGTCGTTAGCAATACTGTATTGTATTGAAATTGTATTGTATTGAAACTTGAAAGTTGCTAAAAGAGTAAGTCTTAAATGTTCTCACCACACACACATTCACACACACACACACACACACACACACACACGATGGTAACTGTGTGAGGTAATGGATGTGTTGACTAACATTATTGTGGTAATCATTTTGCAATATATACGTATTTCAAATCATCATGTCGAATACCTTAAACATACACAATGTTATATGTCAAGTATAGTTCAGGTCAAAGCTATGGTTTTTCTGGTAGTCGTGTTCAGATGTGAGAGCTGGAGCATGAAGAAGGCTGAGCACTGAAAAATTGATGCTTTTGAACTGTGGTGTTGGAAAAGACTCTTGAGAGTCCTTTGGACTGCAAGGAGAGCAAACCAGTCCATCCTAAGGGAAATCAGTCCTGAATATTCACTGGAAGGACTGATGCTGTAACTGAAGATGCAATAATTTGGTCACTTGATGTGAAGAGCCGAAAACACCCTGAGGCTGGGAAAGATTGAAGGCAGGAGGAGAAGGGCATGACAGAGGATGAGATGGTTGGATGGCATCACTGACTCAATGGACATGAGTTTGAGCAAGCTCTGGGAGATGGTGGAGGACACGGAAGCCTGGTGTGCTGCAGTCCTTGGGGTCGCAAAGAGTCAGACACAACTGAGTGACTGAACAACAATAAGGAAATCTCAACAAAGCTGGAAAATCATAAAGCATAATAAAATAAACATGTAATTCAGGTATACAGATAAAAATAAAATTGGCTAATGTTGAGTTCACCCATTCTTTCCTCATCTGTTTCAAGCATACTCACCCACTCTCATTCATTTCTGTTACTGATTGCTAGCATTTCTTTCTGATTCCCTTAATGTTTCCATCTTTCTACTGACATTACCTAGCTAGTCTTTCATATTGTGTACTTTCCCCATTGCAGCCTTTCATATTAATCATAGCTATTTAAATTGCCTGTCTGATAATACTAACATCTGTGTCATATCTGAGTCTGTATCTGATGATTGCTTTGTCTCTTCAGATTCTGCTTTTTCTCATCTTTTGGTATGCCTTGTAAAGCTAGATACGTTATTGAGTAATAGGTGCTAATACATACAGGTTTTTAGTGTGAAGATTCACATTGATCTTGCTAGGAGTTGGGCTGTTTCTTGTAGCAAGAGGTACCAGAGACCTCAAATTCATCTGATATCCTTGTATTTAGTTTGGGGACTTCCTTTTGTATTGCTTCTCAGAGGACGTCTGTGTCTTGTACCTTTTAAAGGTGTAATCCACTGTTATTATGCTAGCAATATGTTGGTGTGTGGCACAGGGTGTGGAAGACAGAGAACATTCTAAAAATCTTCAAAGTCTTGATCTTTTAGTTGGCTCTCGGGAATATTGGCTCTCTCTCTTGGCCTTCACAAGTGTTTGTCTCTCCTACGTGGTATATAGCTTTCTTCCTCCTGCTCTTACTTTCTTTCTGCCTGCAGCATTCACTACGTTTCCTTGATGTTATCTCCCCTGTTGACTAAGGGAGAGTTTCCCCTCCTTAGATGAGACAGGAAAGTTGGAGTGGAGCAGAGTTCCCTTCTCCCTGTCATTTAGTATTGCTCTCTGGGGCAGAAGTCCTTCCTACTGGAATAGCCCTTTCCTAGGGAGAAAGGGTTTCACAATGGCTATTCTCCTATCAAGGCCACATGGGGATTCTTCCTGAATCCTCAGACCCGTTCTGTGATTTCTGCAGGGAAAGTGTGTCCTACACTCCCACCCATCATGATTACAATCTCCATGACTACTATCTCACATTGGTTCACACAACCTCCAACAGCTTTCAAAATTAGTAGTTAACTGTTCCTGTTCATTTATGGCATCCAGCAGCTTTTGCTCCAGGCAAACCACTATCAGGTGTATACCTCTTCAGATTCTGGATGTTTGTCCTATTTCAGTTGTCTTGAGAGGCCTAAGAAAAGGCATTGATTTTGTTTGGGCAGTTTGTCTTATGAAGAAGTGAAAGTGTTAGTGGCTCAGTGTCTGACTCTTTGCGACCCCATGGACTATAGCCCATCAGGCTCCTTTGTCCATGGAATTCTCCAGGCAAGAATACTGGAGTGGATAGCCATTTCCTTCTCCAGGAGATCTTCCCAAGGATTGAATGAGGTCACCCGCATTGCAGGCAGACTCTTTACCATCTGAGCCACCAGGGAAGCCCATCTTATAAGGAAGGGGTTGGCAACTTCTAAGTTTTTTAACATGTCAGTGCTGAACATATACCTTCTTGACTAAGATTCCCTACCACTGGGCACACGGAAAGCAAGAGTCACAACGAGGACTGAAGGTGTCCTCGTATTTGGCTTTGGGTAATGGAAATGAAGCAAGGACTCCAGTATAATCTATACTCACACATGGTATTTATGAGAGATATTTTGGCAGGAGTTTTTGTAGGAACGAGTAACTCATTTGGTGACTAGAAGGTAGGGTTTGAGAATAGGCTAACAGAGGTATTGTTGGAGAATTACATAGAATAGCTTGATTGGGGTGGAGGGACCCACAAGGATTAGTAGGAACCAAAGCTGGAAATATTACATGTCCAGAGTACATTTGGACTAGGACATGTGTGATCACATTCTGTGATATCCATTTTGTAAAGGATAACAGCAAATATATAATCAATCTAGCAAATAGTATTAGATAAACTGAAAGGACACTGGGTTATAGTGTCAAGCTCAAGATTTAGTGTCTGACTAGAAATGGAGAAACTGAGGAAGGTTTGTTTGGGATATTATATGTCCCAATGATAAAAAAAAGACCTTTGGGAGATGAGGTACAGGTGTCTGGCCTGTAATATGAAGAATTTGAAATGCAACTAGAACTCACAATGGACATTAGATTTTAGAGTCATTAGATTTTGGAGTCACCTGCATGGAGTCTATAGCTGAAATTTTGAATAGAGATGTGGTCTTTGGGAAGAACAAGAATAGGGGTAAGAACCTTTTGGAATGTGCAAATTTAAGGGGACTGGAGAAAAGAAGTTGCTGCGGGAAAGCAAGAAAGATGGCAGTAAATCCAGGACAAGATGTAAAGGAAATTAACGTAGAAGAGGATCCTTTTTCCTTCTATCTTATGTCTGCGCTAAGGGGCTTACCTGGTGGCTCAGAGGTTAAAGGGAATGCCTGGAATGTGGGAGACCCTGGTTCGATCCCTGAGTTGGGAAAATCCCCTGGAGAAGGAAATGGCAACCCACTCCAGTACTCGTCTGGAGAATCCCATGTAGGGAGGAGTCTGGTAGGCTACAGTCCATGGGGTTGCAAAGAGTCGGACACGACTGAGCGACTTCACTTTCTCTGTCTGGCCTATAGGGGCAGTCTTTGAACTATACAGATTCACTCAGCCCTGACAGAGAAACAACTTCCTATATAGCACAGTCTGAGTGGCCTGCTTCTTGCTAGAGTTTTACCTGAACTCTTTTTATGGTGGAAATAGATGAAAATGTTCCACAGGAAATGGTTAGTGTTTATTAGCTAAGGGTCCACATGTGTGAGCTAACGCCCCATTCTTGGAATCTAACCAGGTAGGAGAGTGATTTGTGGTGGCTGTAAAATTGTAATAGCCAAATTTAGTATACAAAATCACCATGACCTCAGAGGTAATTGCAAATGATTTACTACAGATCAATATATAACCTTCACAATACACAAATTTACCCAGACACCTCTGTTTGTATGTATGTGCTGTCTGTATCCATACATGAAGGACAACAGGGCGCTCCACAGCTGCTATTTGGTGGCCTGTTTCTCACACCGATTGCCCTGTCAGTGTCTAAAGGAAATCGGGCAATGTTTGGTAAATCTCTTCTAAAACAACAAGGCAGTTTTCATCAAGTTTGTGAAATGTAATTTTATTAATTAATAGAAGGGCATGTCTTACCAGACAAACTACCCCCAAATAAATAAAGTTTCAGCATCATTAAAAGCACACAAATGCACAACTTTACAGAGTACGATACAAAGTCAATTTTGATGATGTTCTTACTTGCATTGACTAAAAATCTGAGAAAGACTGTAATCAATCTCTAAATGATTCTGCATAAAGAGGAAAAGTAGAGCACAGTTATTTCATAGAAGGTTTCAGAGTGAGAGTTTGAGTGCTTTAAAAGATATTAGATAGATCACAAATTAAATCACACTCTGTTAACATTACAGCATGGAATCGTAGTTAATCAAAAATAAAAGTTAAAACAGCTGACGAAGGCTGCATATGTTCTTTTCCAACATAACACTACTTTCTACTTTTGGCATGAGTTGATGATCTTTTCCATGAGTAGGAAAATGTGCTCTGCAAACTCTCGGAGGGCACCACGGCCTCCACTGCTTTTGCAAATATATCCAACAGCCTTCTGGGCAGCGGCACAGGCGTCAGCGGGAACACCGCTGAGGCCCACTTTCTTCAAGCACTCCTCATCAGACACTTCATTTCCTATTAAGTCGAAGAAACACTGGTTGAATATTTAAAGAGATGAGGAATATTCTTTCTAAATAATGCAAAGAGCAGTCAATAAACAGTTCTGGCAACTTCAGACACTGCATATAAGAATGCTACAGATTAGATGGAACAAAATGAGTTAAAGTATTTCTATGAATAGTAAATACTTGAGGCCTAGTGTTTTTTCTTAAGCAATTCAACATAAATGCTTATCAATTAGAGGAGAATGGAGTATTCTCTCTGTGTGCCATGCCTATTACAGGTACTAGAAATTCTACATATAAATTATAAGTATTTAAACTTTTTCATGAAGGAAAATTTCCAATAAGAACCCCAAATTTATGTGGAATAATTATTAATGTTTTGCCTTATTTATCAATATTTTTATCCATTCCCTGCAAAGTCTTTTGAAGGAAAGGGAGAGGAATTCCCAGACAACATATTTAAGCCATAAACACTTCACCATCTCCCTATAATACAAACATTTTTAAGAAAGTGACACATTATCATCCAACTAACAAAATCAACAGTAATTCCTTACTATCATCTAGTAACCTAGGACACACTCAAACATCCTCAGCTGTCTCAAAACTGTCTTCTTAGTTGATTTATTTGAATCAGAAATCAAAAAAGGTCCACATATTGCATTTTGTTGATATACATCTTAAGTCTCCCTTTAACAGCTCTGATTTGTTTGCTGCTTGATAAATAATTATCATCACACTGACCTAACTATATCCCGCTCCCTGCCTTGCTTTTACTCTCTCTACCTCCCTCTCTTATCTTTCCTTTGATTGGATAAATTTCAGAAACTCCCAGGACCTAACATTCACCTTTCTGAATACAACTATTACTAAAATATAGACCAAATACTACTAATAAAATGTTGGTTAAGAGTGTTTATTTTAAATTTGTTCTACATGTATCTACTGAAATTTTTAATTATTAAATATACGGAAATTTGAATTGTTTTCAGTGAAAGATAATAAATATTAAAGTATCTCTTTGCATAATTATGGCTTTCCATTATTATGGCTGAAAAGAAGGATACCAACCAAGATATGCCACTTCTTTCCAGCACAGGCCCATTTCTTTTCTCCATTCATCTACAACCGCAAGCTTATCTGGCACATTGACTTCCATTTTGCAATCCAGTTTTAACGAGGAGAGGGTCTGCTTTGAACAGGCCCTTTCTGAGATTAACCTCACCTAAAAAATAAAAGGGCAAAGTGAGAAAACAGACATCACTCACAATAAAATAATACCTTTTAAATAGTACAAATCACAAGTGAGTAGTCCTTTGAAGGACTAGTTAAGAAAAATCAACTAACTTATTTTAAAATGATGAAGTTTCAGCAGATTTTATTTCTAGTAGTCCAATAAAGGTGAAAGACTGTTTTCCACAGTGGAAAGTAATCTATTTACAGGTAAAAAAATAAAACATACATTGTCTATTAGCAATCTAAGATTCCCCTATAATTCATTTTATTCAGAGGAAAGTCTATAACTTGTCTTTCGACCTGCTCAAGAACATGTATTTAAGATCTCTAATGAACCATAATAAATCATCTTAAACTTCATTTTTGAAAATACAAATAAATATTGTTACTTTGAATTAAAATATTCAATTGTAAGAATCAGTTCAGTTCATTTCAGTCACTCAGTTGTGTCTGACTCTTTATGACCCCATGGACTGCAGCACACCAGGCCTCCCTGTCCATCACCAACTCCCTGAGTTTACTCAAGCTCATGTCCATTGAGTCGGTGATGCCATCCAACCATCTCATCCTCTGTCATCCCCTTCTCCTCCCGCCTTCAATCCTTCCCGGCATCAGGGTCTTTTCCAATGAGTCAGCTCTTCGTATCAGGTGGCCAAAGTATTGAGAGTTTCAGCTTCAGCATCAGTCCTTCCAATGAATACTCGGGACTGATTTCCTTTAGGATGGACTGGTTGGATCTCCTTGCAGTCCAAAAGATCACAAGAATAAGCTACATTTTTTAAAAAATCCATCTGACATTTGCTTTCTTCCAAATGCTGACACCTATTTTCTATGAAATCTTTCTAGTTGCAAGATCCTATGGGAAATATTAGGTAGCACCTATTTAAAATAATATGTTCACATTCATTAAATAAACAAGAAATCTATTTGTTGACAGATTCCTAATTCTACTCACCTAAAAGTAAAAACAGCATAATTTTCTAGGCATGTCAAGGTTAAATTTGAGACTCTTTAATTGATAATACTAAAAATCTAAATCTCTTATTTCAGTCACATGTACCTTGACCCTATATCACAATCTTGAAAAACATTGCTATGTTCAGGGGGCACATACCTCAATACCACTTTTCTTTAATAAACTTATCCCAATAGCATCTTTTACATCATAAGATATTATTTCTTTTTGGTCTCCTGATACATAAATGTGGCCATTGGTGAGACATCCATCAATATTGCAAACAAAAAGTTTTATCTCCTTCAGTTTCTCTTTGCCAAAATAACCGTATCTAAAAGAAACCAAAACAGACCTTTGAATCCAAGTGTGAAACTAATCACTCCCTCTCATCTGGCTAACACCAATAAACTTGATAATTCATTCCCATCCAATTATTCAAACATTGCCTTTTCAAGTTACTTCACACACAGACTTCAGCTTATAGTGCAAGAACTTTAAGTGTGGTCCAACCAAACTATGTGGTTCTGAAGCTACTGAATAAGCCATCTATAGGCAAATTTTATGTATATGTCTTCCTCACGTAAGCAAAATATTACGAAAGATTCTAAGATGTTTGGAGGATCAGAAATCAGTGTCTAAGAGTGAATTTAAATGCATCTACTAAAAATAATTTATGATCTAGTGCAAAGGCTGTGAGGTCTTGTTTTCACCTTAATACTCTTTGTTCTGCAATAGGCCAATCAATGTCCACATCGATGTCCACACTGTGCTCGGCTCTCATCTCGTAGTACGCCATCTTCCCACCCTAAAGACATTATGAGTGCCGTGAGGACTGTTGTCAACACGCATTCACGCTTATCCACAAATTTATTAAAATACAGAACAATGAATTCACTGCTACAGTACTAAGAAAAATGAACAACCCAACAATATCAGACATACAACAAGCAATTTCTTTTGGAGGGGAGAGCTTCATATACTTCTTACCCCTTTTCAAATGCTACCTACACAGTGCAAGTTCCCATTTTTAAGAATTCTATTTTAACATTGAAGGAGAGTAGAAATAATACATATCCTCCAGGGTTCTGACCACAAGGAATTTTCTGAGAATCCCTAGTTGTATTCCCTTTGTTCTGGTAAGTCTCTCCCATCATCATCCAAAAGTAGCAGTGTAAGTATTTTGGGAACTTCTGTTCCTATTTGCAATAGGGGTCAGACTGGGGAGGAGAAGGAACTGTAGTATCTATTGCACAGAACTGATCCCTGAGGTACAGACAGGAGTCAACAATAACTGAACAGATCACATGTGGGCAAAAGCAAGAGCAATGAGCGTCATGATCCTGGGGTATGCATAGGGCAAGAAGGTTGAGACGCTTCTTATGATTGTAATCACTGACGGGTCAAGATCAATCACTGGAAATTTACATTTTTCACAGTTGTCAGTCTCTTTAGAAATCTTGTTACAATGAGGAACTTCTATTTTTCTCCACGCTTAGGAAAGGGTCAAATTATAGTCCCCCTTAGCAAAGAGCATAGGGAGAGTTGTACCTATAGATGTCAAATCTAATTTTCCTGAATACTCAAACTTAACTGAACAGCTAGCCTACGGTTTGCCTACTGACCAGAAGACTGGAAAATTTCTTCCCCTTAGAGAACGAGTCACATTAGAATTTTCACTATAAACAGTAGAGTTTGGGGGTTTTAAAATGCTATTTTTTGAGTAACATAAGGATCTGAATTAAAATCCTAACAATGCCATTTACAACTTGTTTTTGCTTTGAGCCAATGACTTCATTTTTCAGAGCTGCCATTTCTTCCTCTGAAACAAAACTAGGAACATGCACTTTATTTCATTATATGAGATAACCTATGTAGTATTTCATATGATCAACAGTAGGTGTTGAATCAACAATACCTATAACTAAAATGAACAAATAGTATATGATATGACCATGTAAGCTCTAAAGCTGAGAGAGGCATCCAACCCACTTATTATAAAATGAGAGCACTTATTGTAAAAGGAGAGCACTAAGATTCAGAACAGATAAAATGATATATTCAAGGTTAAATAGTTACAGATAGAGATATTACTATAATCTGGTTTTCCTAATGCCTAGGTTGCTGCTCTTTTGCCTCTACTATACTGCTGCATTTTTTTTTTTTGGGGGGGGGGTCTCTTTTAAAAGCCGTAAAGATTATTTAACTGTACAACCACAACTTGACAATAATACAACCATGGATTAAAAACAGAGTTTTGAATGAAATAATATGAATACCACAACATAAGTAGAATACTCAACAGTTGATTTCTTATCTTAATGTTAGAACTGTAGCAGAATCCTTCGCATATTCACTGAATGTATCCCAGATCAGTTTGGGGTAAGTGTGCCAGATAAATGCCTCAGATGATAAATCTTGTCAGTTACTCCTTTTCCTCTAGGGGTTGATACTTTCCTTTATGAACAGTGCCGCACTGCTTTTCTTAGAACTCAAAGTACATACACAAAAGGGTTTAAAAGATTTTTTCCAAAACGAGCACAAACCTGTAAGTAACCCATCTCTATCAAATGTCTTTTAGCAAAATAAAACGAGCCATTTTCATATAATTCTCCATCCCAGTCTTGTCGACGAGGTCGTTTAGCTGGATTCAAATTCAGAGGCTCAGTCATTTCACGAACTAAAGGCAAAAAGCTACAATAAGTCCCAGGTGCTCTGAACACTGAAATAGTTCATTCAGTAATTTTTTTAAAAAAGCAAACAAAAATAAACTCAAAATGTAGAATATTTCTGTTTCTAAATAAACAATTTAGAAGATTTTTTTAAAGGAACAAAACCTCTGATAACAACTCTCAGATGATATATTGATAATAATTCTGATAAATAATTCTGATGATTTATCTTTGCCTTTCAATAATAATAATAATAATAAGAGGAAAATAAAGTATCTTATGGAGAAATCCTGAATAATTAAAGGTTTTAAGGGATTCATACAAATATAATGCTTTTGGAGGACATAAAAGCAACCTTACTTGCCAAAGAACTGAACTTGTCATAAAATACTGATATTCAGTATTTGAGCTCTTTAAATCTATTGCACACTATGTGCTTCTACAGAAATACAATGTGTATATTATTTATCTAATGTGGTTGAGAAACGTTTATGGAATTACTGAAAAATGACTATTTCCTCATTAAATTATTGAACCTTACATATTGATGGGAAATGCTTATATAATGTATGAAACATTCTTACCAGTAATTTAAAAACTACTAATATAAAATATACATAACAATAAATTATGTTTATCATTAGTAATAATGAAGGCCAAACAATACCAACATTAATTACACCATGATATAATAAATGAAGCCTTTCTATTAAAGGTCCTATAGTATTTTTCTCCACTGAATCTTCACATGTGATTCCAAGGCTGTTCCTGAAGTCCCCAGACAACACCCTCCCATAGTATCCTTATACTTTCTTTTTAGGCCCCAACTGTCCTAGTAAATATGCATCTCAAACACAGTTTATAGTTATTATGTATTTTAATAACATTTCATTACTGATATTTAAAATGCTGACATCATTAGACCATACACTCTGTAAGCAGTAAGTCCCAGCAGCCAGATCCAAGCGTGCACAGAGGAGACACCTGACAAATACATTAATACTTGCTTAATTCTAAAGTGAAAAGCTTGTGACATCTGACTATGTCACAGAGTACATATTACAGTACTGTTCTTAATGGTTGTAAAGTATTTGATTTTATGGATAATCTAGTTTTGCAGGGTATTTAAGTGGATTTTTTCTCTCCATTATTGGCATATTTGTCTATAATTTCTTTCCTAGAAATGCAACCTGGGGGCTGGCAGAGTCAAACCTATGTACATTTTATTAATAGCATACTATAGTACATACTGGAATTCCCTTGCCTTTTTGCTAAACTTTTTGCAAATTTGTATTTGTTGATATGTATAGGTATTTTCCAACCCTTTTTAACTTTAATCATATAAAACTTTATCATATAAAGCTCAACATTCAGTTTAACACTGGGTTTCCTTGACTTATTCAAAAGTGTGCTTTTCAAGCTTTAATTCTTCCTATATTTTATTTTTGATATTTAGTGGTAGTGGTTTAGTCACTGAGTCGTGTCTGACTCTTGCGACCCCATGGACTGCAGCCTGCCAGGCTCCTCTGTCCATGGGATTGTCCAGGCAAGAATACTGGAGTAGGCTGCCATTTCCTTCTCCAGGGGATCTTCCTCACCCAGGAATTGAGCCTGGGTCTCCTGCATTGCAGGCAGATTCTTCACCAACTGAGCTACGAGGGAAGCCCCTTGATATTTAGTGAATAAGTTCAAAATATTATATATATAAAACAATGAATTTGCTACAGAGAAGATATTCAACAATTGTTTATTGAATGAAATCAATAAACTAGTCATTGATATATTTTATTAATTTTGATGACATTCACATTTAGAGACTGAAAATCATTTTCTGCCTATAACTTTTCTTCTTATCTTAATAGCTCTTTTGTGGACCTTCTCCATTTTTACTGCATCTTCCTTACTATCTCCTTTAAATCAAACACAGGTTAGAGACAATTGGCCCAGTTTTCCTACCCTCAACAAATGTCAGGACTGAACAGAAATCATACTGCCCTTCTTCATATGTTTCATTTACCTATTTGTTGGTAATTCTATTCTTTGTGACATATTTTGCTAGTTTGTCTGGAGAGAAATAAGGCTCTAACTAAATGTTACAGTACTCTTTTGGCATAAGCAGTTGTGAACTTTGCGAAGCAATTCTACAGATTCATTCTTGAGGTTCTCCGTAACTTTTTGGTGGAAGACTTCTATTCCCACCATTCTATATGATTCATAGGTAGAACAACACAAAAGTATCTGCTCTAGAAAAATGTCATATTTGCCTCAAAATACAAATAGAGGATTACAAAATACAAATAAAGGATTATTTTATAATCCTTTGTAAAAAGAAAGAGAATTAATTTGGTTTCCATTGTTTTGTCTCAACAATCACAAGATTTAGAACTGATTATAAATGTTATTATCTACTATAGTGATAAAAATCCCACGTTCTATTTTACTGCTCCCTTTTTAACTCTCCTACTCCTAAAGAATATTTACATAAGAAAAATTAATTTTCCGTAAGATGAGCTAAAATAAAAATCAATACAACAGATTACCTCCTTTCTGAATTTCACCCCATCGAAACTGATGCCGTCTCACAACAGAGAAAACAGAATCGTATCCTTCTTCTCGAATCATTTCTGCAACTTTTTGAAGATCAGTAGGATGTAAACATGGAGAAGTAGCTTGAATATTTCCTACAATGTCAACCTCTTAAAAAGACAAGACAAATGAAAAGAACATCAAAATGAAGTTCTTTGCAAGCAAGTAATACTTAGATCTAAATTCAAATGTTAAACAAGACTTGTGAAATGAGTAACAAGTTGGAAATTACATAAAATTTTGAATAAACTATTAGTCAAATTCATACCATTGTGATAATTAAGAAATTCTATGATGGCATCTAGTGAGGTAGAACTGTCTTTTGAAGCTTCAGAACTTCTTCGGTGAACTTGTGCACCAAACTGTTTGGCCACATTCTCAATTTCATCATGGTCTGTTGAAACCCATACACTGTACAGATATTAAAAAAAAAAAAAGCCAAATCACTAAAAAAAAAAAAAAAAGATAAAAAGGAGCTCTGCAACCCCCAAAATACAGTTTATATAATGTTAGAATAGTTTTTGTACCATCAAAATAATGCTACAGATTTAAAGCAATATAAAATTTAGAGAAAAATAAAGAATTTTCTATGGAGACCACATTTTTAAATGCTTGAAATATAAATGTGGTCCCAGATGTAATATTTATATTATATATAACATTTATATACATATTGTTTACACAGCCCTAGATATTTTATAAAATTAGAAAAAATGGATATTTTTAAGGATAATGGTTTATTAAAAATACTAGTAACACTGGAAGTTCAAATCTAAAGGAAATAAAGAAGATACTATTTCTTTTTTCCCATCAAAATCCAAAACACTGTATAGTTAATATGCCTGCTGAGAAAAAAAATGGACGTGGCTTAGCCAAATTGCAAGGCTGAGTTTCAAGCTCAGTAAAGACATATGCCCAAAACAGTCAGACAAGCCAACTCTTTTTTGGGCGGGATGGGGGCAACTAACAATGGGTACATAAATATCTGAACACAGAATCAACTGGGTGAAGCCACCAATAACAATCAAAGTCGTGGAGAAAATGACTTGACTGGCTCTGGAGAGCTTAGTGTAACAGCTCTATTAACCACACCTTACATAGCTGACCTTTTGCACTTTGTAAGGTGATAGCTCACAGTAAAATATAAAACATTATTTGGGAGATGCATACTAGTCTCTACTGAAGTTTTCTCAACCTTTATAAATTTCCATTGCTAGAAACAGAATTTTTTACTCTAGCCACAATGCTTTTAGACTGACATTCCACAAAGACTTTTGAATGCCTTCTTTTGTATACGCACATACAGTTGATCCTTAACCAACACAGGTTTGAACTGTGTGAATTTTTTTCAATAAATATATGGGGAAAATTTAAGGAGATCTGCAACAGTGTGAACTAAACTGCAAACTGTGCAGGCTAGTACTATCAGAAAAAATAAAGTTAGGTATGCTATGAATGCATGAAACGTATGTAGATAATGGGTTTCCCTGGTGGCTCAGATAGTAAAGAATGTGCCCACAACGCAGGAGACCTGGGTTTGATCCCTGGGTCAGGAAGATCCCCTGAAGTAGGAAATGGCAACCCACTCTAGTATGCTTGACTGGAGAATTCTGTGGACAGAGGAGCCTGGCAGGCTACAGTCTATGGGGTCACAAAGAGTAGACATGACTGAGTCTTTCACTTTACTTTACTTTCATGTAGATAATAGTCTACCCTCACATAGGTATAAGATGAATGATACTTAATATAAAGCTAATAATGTTGCAGCATCTGCCTACAATGAGGGAGACCCAGGTTCAATCCCTGAGATGGGAAGATCTCCTGGAGAAGGAAATGGCAACCCACTCCAGTACTCTGCCTGGAAAATCCCATGGACGGAGAAGCCTGAGGTCACAAAGAGTCGGACACGACTGAACTACTTCACTTTCACTTTCAATAATGTTGCACTTTTGGCTTTTAAAAAATGGAACAATGTTTCTGACACTGTATTATGAATATGACTGTAATACTGTATACCATAAAATTTTTATAACGATTCATTCATTAGTGTGTGTGGGCTAGGCTACCATGAAGCAATCATACTGATTAATATAGACCACCATTATTGTTGTTTAGCTGCTAAGTCCTGTCCAACTCTTTGTGACCCCAAGGACTGTAGCCTGCCAGACAACTCTGTCCATGGGATTTCTCAGGCAAGAATATTACAGTGGGTTGCCATTTCCTTCTCCAAGGGATCTTTTTGACCCAGGGACCGAACCCTGGTCTCCAGCATTAGCAGCTGGGTTCTTTACCACTGAGCCACCAGGGAAGCCCTAGACTACCACAAAGCAATCATATAGCTGCTTCTTTGTTATCAACGCCTAAATCATTATACCTGTAGATAAATACGAATTTATTTTTCACAATATCTTTTCATTTTTGATGTTCAGTGTTAGTAATATATGTAACATGTACAGTGTTTTGTATCATATAAGACAATACTGATGTAGGTACTGATAGATGATTCATCTTGTAAACAAAGTAAAATTACGATATCAATACAGCCAAGTACTGTAAATGTATTTTGTCTTCCTTATGATTTCCTTGATAACACTTTCTTTTCTCTAGCTTACTTAACATACTATATAATAAATATATAAAATGTGTCAATAAATAATGAAAATAAATAAAACTAAATAAAGCATAATGTGTCTCAGATATAGAGAACTAGTGGTTACCAGTGGGGAGAGGGAAAGAGGGAGGGCCAATATAGGGGTAGGGAGAAAAAAATCAGATTACATGAAATCATGTGTGTAAAACTTTTGAAAACTGTAAAGCACTACAGAAGTTAAAGAATTTTTCCTTCAATTAAAAAAAATAAATTTAAAAAGTTGGATGCTCAGTTGTGTCTGACTCTTTACGACCCCATGAACTGCAGCCTGCCAGGCTCCTCTATCCGTGGAATTCTGCAGGCAAGAATATTGGAGTGGGTAACCATTCCCTTCTCCAGGGGATCTTCTCAACCTTGGGATCAAACCCGAGTCTCCTGCATTACTGGCAGATTCTTTATCATCTGAGCCACCAGGATAGACTTAAAATAAAAAACAAACAAAAAAAATGTGTTTATGATATTAGGAAGGGTTTGGTCAACAGTAGGCTACTAGTAGTTAAGTTCTGGGAGATCAAAAGCTGATCTGGGACTTCTGACTGCCCTGGCTGAGGAGGGGAGTTGGCACCCCAATCTTCATATCGTTCAAGGGTCAACTGTATTTCTTTCACTCCTTTCATTCAACATCTACTGAATGAAAGAGAAACTGCATGTTTCAAACATCTATGCTCAACTGTCAAGAGTGAAAAGAAAGAAACTCAAGAAAAATTCCTAACAGTTCTAGATTTAAGAAATTCCCTTTACTATTGGCAGAAGGAAGATTTAAATCTAGAGATAAAGTCAATAAACCCCCACCCTGCCCCTTAATTTTTTTCAGAGGAAGCCTAATAAACAAGATGAGCCATTGGCTAGAGGTCAAGTGTGTCATGTCTACTCATATCATTCTGCAAAAGGCAGAACACCGAAGCCCTCATTTCCCTCCACTGCAAAACAGGAAATAGTTTTGGGATAAGTTTTTTACTGGAAAATGTCACAAAGGTATACAACAAACTGAAGTACCAATGAAAACTCAGTAAATTTTTTAAAGAGAGGATAAAAGGAGGGTGGTGATGGTAGTAAAGTAAAAAGTAAACAGTAAAAGAGACCAGTCTTTAGACATCTAGTTAAATCACTAACTGAAATAAATTACTGAAGCCATTTACTTTAATATCCTGATCTTTACTGCAATAAACATTCAACACCTCAGGATTCAGTGATCTTTTGGAAATGCTTAAAGGTAAATAAAAACAGAGGTTTGCCTATGTTTCTTCTTTCATTATTCATTCATTCCTTCTTTCATGAAATGGAAATGACTCCTGACTGCGTAGTCTGTTTTAGGCCCTTCCCTGGACACCAGGAATGCAAAATCCATTGACATGAGAAATTCTCAACCTACTAGTAGAAATAGAGAATGGCCAGGAAACAATAACTGACCTTTCTATAATGCTTTACTTTTTACAAAGTATTTTTATAGTGCCTGCTATATAACAGGTGCTCAATATATACTTGCTGAATGAATGAAACAGTAAATGGTTAAGAGCATGGACTCTGAAGGAAGGGCTTCAAGTCTTGGCTCTACCACAAGCTAGTTATATGACCTGAGGCCAAATCTCCCTAAGCCTAAATGTTCACTAAAACAGAGGTGACAATGACAGCAATTACCAAATATGGTTGTTATGAAAAATCAATCTAAACCACAATATAGAATAAATGTTTAGTAAGTAATAGCTATTGAAAATAATAGGAATGGTGATAAAGGAACAGTTGACAGTCTCATTTAATCCTCACACTAGCTCTGTTTGAAGGAAAACTGAAGTTTTGCTTTCAGACCTTCAAAGGTCCAAACGTTTAATTTATATGTATTATGTAAGGCAATGGCACTATGAATATGAAAACAACATCCTACATGTACACTTAAAATACAATGATCATCATTTATTACATCATCATAAGGAAGTCAATCATTTCCACTCAGCTAAGGGGCATCATTACATTAGCAAGCTCAAGAGAAAAGGATGAGCAAATGAACAAACAGGTCTTTTTAATAAAATTTAAAATCAAGTATAAAGTAAACGTCAAAGTGGAATGCCAATGGCTTTAGCCTCAAATGAAGTCATACTACATCTAACAGGATGAACAGGAGTATCAACCATGATCCCTATAACAGAAACTTCAAATCATAAACTGCCATTTCAAGGACAACACCGCCCAGGCCTTTCATTAATCATAAATCCACACCCTAAAAGTGAAACCAACTTATGTTTATTTTTCACAAGTATATTAGGCAACATGTAAAAAAATCGATTCACTCTAAGATTTACTTACACAGCATTCAACCACTGTTGAAAACCAAGCTCTTACAAACTCAGCTCTCACAATGACTTTTTACTAAATGAAAATAATATCTCAGCAATATTTTCTTGACTGTTAACTATGTAAGTTAATGGGCAAAGTTAGCAACCTTGAAAGTATTGTTAACTTTGATTCTAAGGAGGCTAGAAACTCAATTAAGTCAAAATGATTTTGGACAAAGTAATCTCCAGGCCTGAAATACAAATCGGGTGAGCTACAGTTTTCTCCAATTCCTTCACAGGGTAGATAGAATTTCTGAAGAAAGTAGAAGGTGAGAAGCAGGAAGGCTGCTCCAAACTGACTACAGCTTCAGAACAAGTCAATTAAATTCAAACCTACCCCTTTAGGATGGTAGATTAGACCTCAAAGGGAAGAGGATGAATGGATAATTACAAGCTTCCTAAATTAACTGTTGAAGAAGGGTGTATAGGGGCTACCTGCCAGAAAGAAGGTAAATCCTCCTGGCAGCATTGAGCACTCCTTTTATGGGGCTGGAATGATCCTAAGAACAAGGCCTTTAAGCCGTTAGAAACCATGATGGAGTTTGGTTGACCACAGAGGCTTGGATAGAGTTGTTATGTGTAGAAAGTTTTGCAGTTTTCAGCAAAACCACCCCCATACCATAAAAGGGAGAGCCTTTGAGGAACCAAAAAATAGAGGATTATGGTGATCAAGTGCACCATCCCCTTACTTTTTCTTAAAAATATGAATTACTACCTGATACAGTACAGTATATTAACTATCCTCTCCCTATTATAATGGCAGCTCCGTCTATGGATGGACCCTACTGCTAAACTCCTGGTTAAGTACACATAACAGTGCCTGTCATGTAGTAGGTAGTCAATAAATATTTGCAGAATGAATGAATCATTTTTGCTCTTGAATTTGTATCTCAAACACACCCTACCTTTTTTAAGGTTAAGCCAGTTTGAAAAGGGTTTCCTGACATATGCAATCGGAGTTGTAAAGGAGTTCTGTTCTCAAATCTATTAAGAATGTGATTTTGATCTCTGGTTTATGTCACAGAAATAGGGTTTTATTACATCACTACTAACTTAGATGCACCTTCTCTCGATCCTTTTTGTTTTCCAGTGTGTACCTTTTGTAAGGAGGTAAAAATGTCCCAAAGTCTGTGAGTTTCACAGGGAAAGAACCACGTCACAGTCATCTTGTAATCCCCTTGGATGTGTATGGCAGAAACTCAGCCTCAGTGTTTACTGAATTGAACCAAATCCCCAAGTCTTTCCCTATCTCTCCTCTGCATACTTCCTGTTACATTACTGTTATTAATATCTTTGTGTGCAGGCTCCTATTCACCCAGCACCACCCAAGACTTCCTTTGGATAAAAACATCAAGAAAATTAGTAAACTTATACTATTTTGGTATCTCCCTTGTAAACATGTTCGGTTAAATGAAAATCATTTATCCACATATTAATGTATGTAATTAATATGCTCCAGAGACAGCCATCTCTTTAAAAACCAAAACTCGAAAATAAAAAGGTGAAGATAATTTACTTTTCACGGGGAACAAATTCAATCACAATTAGGTTGAAATTACCATGTGTAAATTCATTCTTGGCACAGAAAGCTTCCTCCCTTTTATGAATGACATAACTCCTGACTAACATGGCATATGGCCATGTCTCTTAAATGATGCACAATTAAAACCGTCCTTAGGGCAAACGAGGTTCCAAAGGTATGATCAAATCTTTTAGAAGCATTTCATCAAACAGCCCCGCGGTATGCTTTTCCACTGTCTCGCACCCAGGTACAAATGTGGGCAGCTTTCTAGATTGTGCTGACTCACAACAGGCTTAGAGTATTTTCCAAAGGTCAGGAAAGGATCTCCAAGCTGTGCTGGAATGAGAAAAGCCTCGACATCCCACTCCATTCATGAACCTGACGCCTCCTTAATCGATCAGCACCAGGTGGGTGGGAGACGCTGAGCAACAGGGGAAAGCTAGTGGCCTCCGTCTAAAGGAGTTATTATCGCAGACATTTCACAAGGCTGGCCTCCTTGCCTTTACCCTAAGAGGTCAACCTGGGCCGCGCAGACTTTTGAGAAGAGGAAATCTCCCTTTTTACGGGTGTCAATTCTCAAGGGCTGGGGCAGGAACAGTCCCAAGTTCATGGCTACTAGCAGTTACGGAACAAGGAAGAAACTGGAGCCCCGCCTCCCCCGCGGGCAGCCGGGGCCCAGGCACCGCGAATCTTGTGCACCCCTTCCGGGGGCCGCTGCCCCTGGAGCCCTGGCCCCTCCGGCGGCCCGGCTCCCCCTTTCGACCCCCGCCCAGGCCGCGCCGCCCACTCTCGCACATGCGCACCTCTGGAAGACCCCCGAGTCCAGGGCCGCACGCAGGACCCAGCCAATGAGCGGGACCCCGGCCAGGTGCTTAATGTTCTTCAGGGGGATGCCCTTGCTGCCGCCCCGGGCCAGGATGAGGGCCGCCATATGCGGGGGCTTCTCCACCCCTCGGCCCTGGCCGCCGCGGGAGTTGCGCTGTAGCTTCGGCGGCCGGCCCCGAGAGGGTCGCCCCCGCGGGTTGGAGACGGAGGTGGCGGCCCCCTTCTCCACCGAGTCCATCTTCCTCCCACGCCTTCTCCCCAGCTTCTCCACATCCGGGAGCTCTTGTCTCGCCACCTCAGCTCGGCGCCGCCCGATCTCCCCGCCCGACTGCCCGCGGGGGTGGCTGTTCCCGGCCCCGCCCACCTCCGAACCCGCCCCCCCCCTCGCGGGGCACGCCGGGAGTTGTAGTCCGTGGGTCGCTCGCCGGGCCAGTAGGCTCCGCCTGCACGACCCCCAAGCCAAAGTCCGGCACCGAGAGCCCCGTCCTGACTGGAAGGCTTCTGCGGAGCTTGATATTGTATGGACACTAATAAAATAGGCAACATGGACACTAATAAAATAGGCAACTTGGACAACAAATAGTTCTTCTGCTGAAGAATTTCCACATTAGAAATTGTAGTGGGTTTCCCACATCACACCCCGATGCACCCTAACTCGAAACAATTTTCATTTAAAAATTTAAGTGTCCGTTTTCCTGCTATGCTACCGACTCCTTGTTTCTAAGAGATGACCTCATTCGAATGTCCTCCAGGCCCTTTAAATACAACATTTTTAAAAACAGCTCTGCCTATGAGCTCAAACTGCTTCTATATTTGCATTTACCTTTTCTTTCTTTCTTTTTTAAAATTGAGATATAATTGACACTTAACATGTTCATTTCAGGTGTACAATGTAGTGATTCTGTGTTTGTGTATAGTGAGACATGATCACTACAATGGGACTATTTCTGTCTGCATTTTCTACCAACATCACCATCCACCTAGATGGAAAAACTTGGAAGTCAACCTTGCTTAGTCCCTTCTAAGTGCAACGGACATCTGTTCGGTTTTGTTTGTTTGTTTGTTTTTGGACTACTGAAATCTTTTCCTTTCGGGAATTGTTAGCTCTCTTACCTGGTGGGCATTTCACACAAATCTTTGGCAGTGTTGCATTGAATGTATGACCCAGGCTGATCAATCTAAGTACCTCATCTTCCTGAGAACAGTTGTGGCCCACAGACAGGAATATGATCAAGCAGATCCCCCTGGAGTCCTTTCCAGAGACTTTGGGAAAAAAAGGATCTTTTTCTTGCTGAATATTTGGGTGCTAAGGACCCTCTAAACCTGAATCCTCAGGGCAGGATGAGGGAAGGGGGATGAGGAGAGTTTCTGTTCTGAAATTGACTGGGAGGCTTATGATTACATGGAAGAAAGCAGGGTCAAGCCACTCAGGGAGAAGGGAAAAGCTCTTGATCCAGACAAAAGATTCAAAGGGGCACACACACACACACACACACTCATGTACACACACACACACACACTCATGTACACACACACACACTCATGTACACACACACACTCATGTACACACACACACACTCATGTACACACACACATATATCTTTTTTGTGTGATTTTTTTAGAAAGAAATCTCCTACCTAACGTACACTTCGCATTTTACCACTTTTACAAGCCTGTATCTGGAAGCAGAGAGTCTGCTTGTCTGTCCTAGGTGGAGGACAGACAGAATGAATGAAAGGTGGAGGTATTGCCTTTCCTTTTCCAGGAGTGGCAGAAGGTCCCCGTGCTTCCCGGGTCTTGGCCCTTTCTGAAGGAGACAGAGTAAGCCTGTAGTGTTTTGAGTCCCAGACAGTCACTGGAAACTTCACGTCTCATCTTTTTGCCTGTGAAGTAGCCCAGCCCTTCTAGGGTCTGGTTCTGGGAGAAGGTGTTGGATATGGGGAAGGATGACTATAAACAGATATCAGTGCGGGGCCTGGAGAAGGGGCCAGGCCCCAGGAACCATCCCAGCCCTGCAGGCCACATGGTCATTGTGCCCTCAAGGCACTGGCTCTTTGAATGGGACCTTCCCAGTTATTGTGATGAGAAACAGTAACACTGATTTTTTTGGTAACCGTGTGAGGAGGACACCTACTGCTTCTGACACACGAAACCTCTTTTTCCTTCTCCACTCCAATAATTACTTTAGCTCCCACTGATAGGACAGTTGCCATGCTCCACGGTCATTGCCTAGAGGCCCGCAAACACTAGTGGACCACCGACATCTGAGTGGTTTAACTCCTCCGGCACAGTGGTGTCCTCCACACAGTGGCACCGTTGTTTCTTATCAAAGGAGATTACAGCAATTTGCGTAAAAGCTCTGAGACTGTGGACTCCTCCAGGAGAGGGACCGTTCCTTCTTTGTAATTGCATCTAGAACAGCGTGTGGGTTGCAGTATCTGCTTGGTAATAGGCAGTGAACTTCATCTCATGTTACTTTTCCAGTCTCTGCCCACACATACTTTTGTATCCCGTTGCAGTCTTGTGATAATAAAGTACCTTGTATTCTTTGCATTTTTACAGGGCAGTTTTGGTTAGACCTGACAGCTGGTTGATTCCCAATCTTGAGAAAGAAAGAGAGAAATGCGGGAGGGGATATTCAAAGTGGAAGGTGGTTATCTAGTTCAATATATGACACACAGAAGTTTGATAGTTTATTTTTTTTTCAATAAAATTAAGACCATACTCATTTAATATATTTCCCTTATGTGTGGTCAATGGGCATAACGTTTCAGGATCCCCTGGAGAAGGAAATGGCAACTCACCAGTATTCTCGTCTGGAAAATTCCATGGTCAGAGGAGCCTGGTGGGCTACAGTTCATGGTGTCACAAAGAGTCAGTTAAGACTGAGCACGCACACAAACAAGATTGATAAATTCTAGCAATCTGCTGTACATTGTATAACCTGTAGTCAACAATTATGTATTGCACAGTTAAAATTTAAGATGGTAGATGTATTCATAACACAATAAATGGAATTTTGAAAAAAGAGAAGGATAATGATTGTGCCAAGAAGAGGAAATGTTAGTTTGTCTTTGGGTTACTCTGAAGGAGTTAAAAATAAACTGCTCTCAAAGTGAATATTCAGACTCATCCTTCCTTTAAAGATGAGTGTGAAGTATATTGCTGCCAAAGAATAATTCATTTGTATTTATAGTGAAAGAAAATATCTTTGTAGTGCCTCTTGTTTTGTGATTCTATATATGAACAAACACAACACATAGAGAAGTCCTTTAATTCATTGATTTGCTGGCATTTATTTCATTCCACAAGCCAGGCCTCGCGTGACACTTCAGGAATGCCAAAGCAAGAAGGCCAAGACACAGAACTTAGCGCTCGGATGCGGAGATAGGCAGACCTCAGGAGAGTGCAGTTTGTGCTTTGATAGGCATGCATGTGCTGGGGTAGGCAAAGAACACAGGAGAAGTATTTAGAGTAGAGTGAGTTTTGTTAGCTAAGATGACTTGTGCAATGCTGTTCAAGTGTAAGAATCCCTTCTAGGCTGAGGGAATTGTATTGGAGAAGTCACAGAAGAATGAAACAGCTTCCCAATGAGAAACTAGGAAACTATGAGTAGTTTGCTATAATTCGAGCATATGACACTGGTGGGTTTGTGATAAAAGATGATAATAGAGGGGATCATGTGGGCCAGATTACAGTACATAAAGCTATTGGGGGCCAGGCCTTGTGGACATTATGAAGAGCGTAAGACTCACTCCATTCTTTCAACAAAGCATTACTGCATTAACTACTGTGTGTCAGGTAGTTTGCCGGGCCCTGGAAATGGATGGAAGGTGCTGGAAAGTGCTCAATTTCTAAGTGTATCTTAGAAGTGTAGTGAATAGGATTTGCTGACAGGTCAAATGAGGGGTGTGAGAGAAGAAGAAAGACAAGAGTGGTGGCAGGGTGTTTGGCCTCTGACCATTAGCATTCTTTAATGTTGGTGAATCTCACCATCAAGTGGGTAGGAATGAAGCTGCACCAGGGTCTGAATCTAGGGATCAGTCAGTCTCTGGTGATGTAAGAGTCCCAACTCTGCAGAAAGTGCCCTACCCTTAGTATTTCTGGGAGTCCTCAAGAGTGTCTTATATGTGCCCATGAAAATGAAAGTCCTGGATGCGACTTACAGTGACTGCAGTTGCTAGAGATCCACAGACTTACTTCTCTCTCTGGAGCTACAGCTAAGACTTCTTACTGGTTTTTTAACACATGGATATTTTTTTTGAGTTGTAAGTACTATGTCTTTGTGTATGTGTATGTTGTTGTTGTTTAGTTGCTCAGCCCAACTCTTTGTGACCCTATGTACTGAAGCACGCTGGGCTCCTCTGTCCCTGGAATTATGCAGACAAGAATACTGGAGTGGGTTGCCATTTCCTTCTCCAGGGCATCTTCCCGACCCAGGGATTGAACCTGCATCTTCTACATTGGCAGGCAGATTCCTTACTGCTGGGCTACCAGGGAAGCTGGAACATAAATATAACAATATAAAATTGTATGTGTGCATATACACACAATTTTATATTCTTTTGTTGTTTGTATCATTACAGTATAAAGTCTTTAAACTTTCTGTTAGAGGTTATTTAACATTACTTTCAATGGACAGACCATACTTTATTGAGCAATTCCCTATTGCTAGATATTTTTATGTAAGGTAATAATCCCTAATAACTTTGTGTATAAATTTGTAATGATGTAGGCAATAGTTTCTGGAACAGATTTCTATAAATGAAATTACCCGATTAAAATGTAGTGATTATTTTCACTTGAATCCAAATTAAGATTCAGTGCTTTATCTGGGTAGGTTGGCCACATTACCATTTATGTATAAGTTATCTCTTGTCACACAATAAATTACGTTAAAACTTAGCAGCTTAAATGAACAGACATTTGTATTTCACAGTTTCTGAGGTTCAGAAAAGGATTTAAATGTGTAGTTCTAGCTACAGGTTTCTCATGAGGTTTCAGTCAAGTTCTCAACTGGGACCATGATTATCTCAGGGCCTGACCGAGCTAGAGAATCCACCTGTAATGTGGCTCATCCTCCTGGCTGTTGGCAGGCCTCTGTTCCTTGCTGGCTGGCTGTGTGTCCAAAGGCCTCACTCTGCTCCTAGCCACATGGACCCCTCCGCAGGGCGGCTCACAGTATAGCAGCTGCATTCCCAGAGCAAGTGGTTCAAGAGAGAGTGAAAAACAGCACAATCAAGGGCATCCCCGGTGACGCTAGGGGTAAAGAACCCACCTGCCAATACGGGAGACTTAAGGGAGACATAATAGAGGCTGGTTCGATCCTGGGTTGGGACCCTATGGACTGTGTCCCAGCAAGCTCCTCTGTCCGTGGGATTCTCCAGGCAAGAATATTGGAGTCCGTTGCCATGCCCTCCTCCGGGGATCTTCCCACCCAGGGATCGCACCCACATCTCTTATGTCTCCTGCATTGGCAGGCGGGTTCTTTACCACTAGCGCCACCTAGGAAGCCCGAAGACTCTGTCCATGGGATTCTCCAGGCAAGAATACTGGGGTGGGTTTCCATTTCCTTCTCCAGGGGATCTTCCCGACCGAGGGATCGAACCCAGGTCTCTTGCATTGCAGGCAGATTCTTTACCAACTGAGATAAGAGGGAAGCCCAAAGACTAGACTGATAACCCCAAATAGACAATAGATCTGGTAGAATTTTTTTTTACAGCCCATGAGAGAGCCCTACATGGTCACCAAATCATAGGTTTTCCTGGAAGATGTGACGACAGTACCTGTGGGGGAGAAATTTCAACTTGGCCAGACCCTTTGCTGGGATGTAACCCAAGATGCTGAAGGACTGATGTTGAAGCTGAAGCTGCAATACTTTGGCCACCTGATGCAAAGAGCTGACTCATTGAAAAAGCCCCTGATGCTGGGAAAGATTGAGGACAGGAGGAGAAGGGGGCAACAGAGGATGAAATTGTTGGATGGCAAAACTGACTCAATGGACATGAGTTTGAGCAAGCTCCAGGAGATGGTAGAGGACAGGGAAACCTGGCGTGCTGCACTCCATGGGGTCTGGGGTCATAAACAGTCAGACATGACTGAGCGACTGAACCACAATAGCCCAAGATACACATCTGTCAAGCAGAAGTAGTAAGTAATAAACAGAGTGAAAAATCCTGACCAAGAGGACTTCCACGGCCACAAAACTGCTCATGGTTTGGTGTTTGAGACCTTATATTTCTTTAGATTTGAACTGGCATGTAACACCTGGCATGAACAGATGAATTTTTCAATCTATATCAAGACAAATGTTTTTAAAAACATGGATATATTAATGCTAAGGAAACGGTCTCAAAAGGCAGCTTGGAAAGAAGCTGTAGAAAATAAACTTGAAAACTTTCATGAAACAAGTAAAAGAAGCGTTCATCTGTAAAGAAATGTTTACTGTGGAAGCTCAGATTATTTAGTGGACTTGAAGGACTTCCTGGGTCCTTATCTGTTAAGAATTTTAGGAGAAGGAAAAGGAGGTGCCTTAGAACTCCTGATCTCAGAACCAGTCAGGCCTCCAGCTATTAGAGACTTTGAACACTATGGGAGGAAGAAGTCGATAAAAATGAGGCCGGAGGGTGGGAGAGCTGCCTGTCGTATTCAAAACATCTGATAAGAACTGTCTGCTAGGCCAAGTATCATCTATTTACAGGCAAACACACCCATGGTTCTGTGACTTGTTTTGGAGACTAAAAGGGGGAGGGAAGCAGGTAAATTGTAACTACCAAGGGAGCCGTCCACTGCTACTGAGGATGCCAAGGCAGGGGCACGAGAAGGGCCGGAAAGACACCAAGATTTTATGTTCCATGAAGCTATGGACCCAACCCTCAAAGACTAGATTTAAGGCAAGAACAACAACAGCAACTAGAGAAGATCCTGAAAGGAGAATGCTTCTGGAACAACACCGTGCAATGTGGTGAATGAAAAAGTCCCACCACTTTTTTGATGTTAATAGAGAATGACCACTTTCTAGAAGGACAGTGGTAAAGAACCAGCCTGCCAGTGCAGGAGACATAAGAGACGTGGGTTCAATCCCTCGGCTGGGAAGATCCCCTGAAGGAGGGCATGACAACTCACTCCAGTATTCCTGCGTGGAGAATTCTGTGGCAGAGGAGCCTGGTGGGTATAGCCCATGGAGTCACAAAGAATCGGACACAGCTGAGGCGACTTAGCATAGCACAGAAGGATGTATTTATAAGTGTAGTTATTAATAAGTATAGTTATTTTCAGAGAACTTGGTGCCAGGCAGACTGCTTAGTCTTTACATGTGTTATCTCATTTCAGGTTCTCGACAGCCCTTCAGTTCAGTTCAGTCGCTCAGTCGTGTCCGACTCTTTGAGACCCCATGCACTGCAGCACGCCAGGCTTCCCTGTCCATCACCAACTCCCGGAGCTTACTCAAACTCATGTCCATTGAGTCAGTTTGAGCTTACCCAAACTCATGCCATCCAACCATCTCATCCTCTGTTGTCCCCTTCTCCTCCTGCCTTCAATCTTTCCCAGCATCAGGGTCTTTTCAAGTGAGTCAGTTCTTCCCATCAGGTGGTCAAAGTACTGGAGTTTCAGCATCAGCATCAGTCCTTCCAATGAACACCCAGGACTGATCTCCCTTAGGATGGACTGGTTGGATCTCCTTGCAGTCCAAGGGACTCTCAAGAGTCTTCTCCAACACCACAGTTCAAAAGCATCAGTTCTTCAGTTCTCAGCTTCCTTTATAGTCCAACTCTCACATCCATACATGATCACTGGAAAAACCATAGCTTTGACTAAAGGGACTTTTGTCGGCCAAGTAATGGCTCTGCTTTTTAATATGCTGTCTAAGTTGGTCATAGCTTTCCTTCCGAGTAGCAAGCGTCTTTTAATTTCATGGCTGCAATCACCATCTGCAGTGATTTTGGAGCCCAAGAAAATAAAGTCTGTCACTGTTTCCATTGTTTCCCCATCTATTAGCCATGAAGTGGTGGGACCGAATGCTATGGTCTTAGTTTTTGAATGTTGAGCTTTAAGCCAGCTTCTTCACTCTCCTCTTTCACTTTCATCAAGAGGCTCTTCAGTTTCTCTTCACTTTCTGCCAGAAGGGTGGTATCATCTGCATATCTGAGGTTATTGATACTTCTCCTGGCAATCTTGATTCCAGATTGTGCTTCATCCAACCTGGCATTTCACATGATGTACTCTGCATATAAGTTAAATAAGCGGGGTGACTACATACTGCCTTGATGTACTATTTTCTCAATTTGGAATCAGCCTGTTGTTCCGTGTCCGGTTCTAACTGTTGCTTCTTGACCTGCATACAGATTTCTCAGGAGGCAGGTAAGGTGGTCTGGTATGGTCATGACAACCCTAACCCTTTTTTTTTTTAACCTGGAGCCTCAACCCTTAACATTATCGCCAGTGGTAGATGAGAAAACTGAGCCCTGTTTGGCTTTTTAAGGAACTTTAAGTGCTCTTCAAAATGCTAGTACTAGCAAGTGGTCAAGGTGAGATTTGAATGCAGAATCTTTTTTTTTCCCTTCTTTCCTTTTTACTTTTTAAATTATGAAAGTATGATAACACATTTACAAAAGACTTGGAAAATACAGAACAAAGTTACATATAGTTTCACTGTATATTACAATTACTTTTTAAGTAGATAAATTAAGATTTTTAGTTGGAGTTTCAATGTCAGACTCTCAATAATTAATAGACTGAATAGATGGGAGAATAGAAGGATATAGTAGACCTGAAAAGCACTATGAACCATTTCATAATTAAAATTTATATAATTTTCACACACCAGCAGGATACAAATTCTATTCAAGTTCCTATAGACTATAAACCAGGAGACACTGGAGCATATCCCAGGATGTAAAGCAAGGATCAAAAATTTCATGGTCTAAAGGTTGCATGTAGGATCTTGAACTCTAGAATCTGGGTTCTGGACCCTTATGTGATGAGAACCCATTTTGAATGATTTAGTAGTTAAAGCTTGACTTGATGGGGAGAGGGAAGCACAGAGGGCATC
The DNA here is from genome assembly GCF_019320065.1 of Cervus canadensis. Classification (NCBI taxonomy): domain Eukaryota; kingdom Metazoa; phylum Chordata; class Mammalia; order Artiodactyla; family Cervidae; genus Cervus; species Cervus canadensis. The sequence goes on along the minus strand of NC_057406.1, from coordinate 30,688,021 downwards.
CAGTTCCAGAATAAATGGGATCTGGTGACAGATGTTTTTGCAGTGTGCCTAATCCTCTTATACAAATAGAGTTCTTGGCCAAGATGGTGGAAAACGTGTGGAAACCATGAGATCTGAGGAGTGAGTGGTGCTGGTATCATCAGGTGCCCGCCTCACAAACTACTTCCTGAGAGGGAGCTGGCAGAAATCTCCACAGCTGCCTTGATACAGGGGCCCTACAGCTGGAAAAGGGTGGGAAGGAGAGATCTTAAAAGGAGCCACATAGCGAGCAGAAACACAGGGTGGTCCCTTGATCAGAGGATAAAAAAGGGGAATCATCTGATCAGATCTTTGTCCCTGGATGTTGCCTTGAGCAGAAGACAGCCCCTAGTCCTAGGTTACATAGGACCAAAGAAACAGGGCCCAACCTGAAGGTCCAGCCCCATTCCTGAAGGAGCCTGTGGTGGGAAAAAAAGAAGCTCTAGGAGGAGATGAGTCATCTGCAGAGGATGTCACAAAGTTGCCCAGTGTCCTGATCACATGCACCGCTCCTGCCCACTGTGGGCATGGGTCTGGCCAGCACAGCTCTTTTTAAGCATCTGGGAGTCTGTGACCCTGGAGGAAGCCAGAAGTATCAGAGTACCCTAGTTAACATTCTGCCCATTTCTCCAACTGCCACAAAGTGATACAAAGATTTTTGCACTGAGTTGAAAGAAGATACAGTGTCTCCTGTGCATGCCTTGTGCTCAATAGTCTCTGTGTTCAGATTTTCCCTTTATCGCTTTTTAGTTGATTGACCTTGACAAATAGCTTAGCCTCTGTGAGTCTGAATTTTCTCATCTATCTCATAATGGCCACATCATCAGATCGTTTTGAAGATTAAGGAATAGTGCATACAAAGCACTTAGCACAATGAATAACACATCATATAAGGGATCAATGAGTGGAATTAATGAAATACTTATGTATTAGAGAAAAAAAATGTTAGTTTATGAGTTGGTACAATATTTCGTATTTCATCAGAGGACTGAACTTTTATTTTTTAATGCCCTGAGAAGCTCTTTGGGTTTAAAAGGTGAGATTTGGGGTGGAAGAGTGAAGCACCTGGTGTGGATATGCTGGGATTAGAGCAATTTTAAGATGTTTGCTATGCTGTGGGTTTCCCTGGTGGCTTACACGGTAAAGAATCTGCCTGCAATGCGGGCAACCCAGCTTCTATCCCTGGGTTGAAAAGATCCTCTGGAGAAGGGAATGGCAACCCACTCCAATATTCTTGCCTGAAAAATTCCATGGACTGAGCAGCCTGTAGTCCATGGGGTCGCAGAGTCGGATGTGACTGAGTGACTGGATACACACACAACTGAGTCACCATGTTATACACCTAAAACTAATGCAGCACTGCAAATCAACTATACTTCAGGGGGGAAAAAATGAAGTAGAGATGAGTAGGAGAAGTGGAAGAATCCCAGAAGTCTGCAGAGAAATACAGAGGGACAATGGATATCCAGCTATACATAGTATGGGAGTATGAGAAAATTTTATTGACATCTTGAAGTACAAGGACTATGAGGATCTATAAACAAGTGATTCTTCATTTGATCTTACCAAAAGGCCAAGAAGCAACAAGTGATACTTATACTACAATTATTATTAGTTTGATTCCAAACTTAGTCATCTTGGTGAATGGTTGGCAAAAATAATGATGAGTCATGAAGGGCTCAGTTATCTTTGTTCTCATTAAAGCACATGTGTTTTAGTGAAGGAAGATAAAGGAGGCTGAATAGTAGCTTCCCAAAGATGTCCAAATCCTATCCCCCAGGACCTGTGAATGAGATACATGGTGAAAGGGGACTTGCAGGTGAAATTAGGTTAAGGATTTTGAGATGAGGAGGCTATCCTGGATTAACCTCCAATGACTTAGGAGAGTCCTACAAGAAGAAGACAGGCATGTCAAAGTCAGAGTAAGAAGATGCAAGAACAGAAGCAGAAGCCAGAGGGGAGAGAAGATCCTGCACTGGTGTCTTTGAAGACAGAGGAAAGGACCATGAGCCAAGGAAAGCAAGCAGCCTCTAGAACCTGGAAGAGGCAAGAGTTCTCCCGTAGAATCTTCAGAAGGACTGAAGACCTGTAGATGCCTTGACCTTAGCCCAGTGAAATTAATTTTGGACTTTTGACCTCTAGAAGAGTAAGCCAATAAACTTTAGTTGTTTGAAGGCACTAAATTTAAAGTAATTTGTTACAGCGTGTGTGTGTGTTGGTCCCTCAGTCGTGTCTGACTCTTTGCGACCCCATGGACTGTAGCCCACCAGGCTCCTCTGTCCACGGGATTCTTCAGGCAAGAATACTGCAGTGGGTTGACATTCCCTTCTCCAGGGGATCTTCCCAACCCAGGGATCAAATCCGGGTCTCCTGTGTGACAGGAAGATTCTTTACCGTCTGAGCCACCAGGGAAGCCCAATTTGTTACAGTATCCATAGGAAACTAATACAGAGTATCTGGGCAACAGTGGAAAAGCAGAGGACAGTGTGGTGTCCGTGCTGTGCCAAGGCCTCTGGGTTGGCCTCTGGGAAAGAGCTGTAGGCAGAAAATGAAGGAGCTGTCCTCATGAGGAGAGTTTGAGGGATGAGGGCAAAAGCAGCCATGTTTAGGGCTCTGGCTGAGATAGTATGAACAGAACAGGGCAAGTGGGGGCTAGCACTGCTCTTAGGCTAAGAGGGTGCTACAGGATTTGTTAGGGGCTGTTCTGGGCAGATAGAGAGAAGCCTCAGAATCCATGATTGGGGGGCGGGGAGTAAGGGCTGGAGGAGACCATGCCAGGAGAACCAGCCGTGTCACCGATAGGGTGCAACTTGTTTGAAGAAATTTTAGACATCCCTGAAGACTCCTTGAAAGACTTGATGGACACTGATAGAAGGATGAGCTCTTAAAGGAGCAGGGAAAGCCAGACAGTTTGAATTATTGTCATTTCTGTTACTTCATCTATATGGCCTGGAGAAACTTGGACAACATCAGTTTTCAGACTCCTGATACATATAGTCCAACTAACTTCCAAGATTTATCTGAAGGGTTTCCAGGGATGAATGCAGGATTCTTGCAGCAGGCATTTTACAGGTGGAATGCATTGGGAAGCCACAAAATTAAAGTTCTTGACCACTAGGTGGCCCCATCCCCATGGGCTGGAGAATTTGTTTTAGTTCAGTTCAGTCGCTCAGTTGTGTTCGACTCTGCGACCCATGAATCGCAGCATGCCAGGCCTCCCTGTCCATCACCAACTCCTGGAGATTACTTAAACTCATGGCCATCGAGTCGGTGATGCCATCCAGCCATCTCATCCTCTGTCGTCCCCTTCTCCTCCTGCCCCCAATCCCTCCCAGCATCAGGGTCTTTAATTTGTTTAGTGACCTCTAAAAACCCAAGGGCTTGAAACACATCAAAATGATTTGCCTGTTCAGTAACCTGGGCCAGGAAGATCCTCTGGAGAAGGAAATGGAAACTCACTCCAATATTCTTGCCCGGAGAATCCCATCGATAGAGGAGCCTGGCAGGCTACAGTCCATGGGGTCGCAAAGAGTTGGACGCGACTTAAGAGACAGAACACAAGCACGAACCTGGTTACTATAGATTTTGGCTACTTTTTCTTTTTTGTTTACAGAGTTATATAAATCCCGGAGCTCCTTTTTTCACTCTCCTTTTTACTTACAAATGTCACCTGTACCACAAACTCGGCTTTCTTGTCTATGAGATCAAATAGCTCTATGTTACCCAATAGACTTGAGATGTGGACAAGAAAACGGGAATGATATTGAAATTCAATTTTTTAAATATTTAATTTCTTTCTCCTTTAGATGGGAGAACTGAATATAAAAGGACGTAGCTCAGTTTTTCACTTTGTGTATTGTTGGCGGCACCATATTCATGAAGCATTCATCTCTGTACCCAGCAAATATTTGCTGAGGGTGTATTGTGAGCAGAAACAATTTCCTAATCATTGCAGTGGGTTATATAACTTTTAAAAAGCCCACAAGCTCCAACAGAAGAAAACCTTAACATTTTATGGAGGAGAACGGAGAGGTAAATTATTAAATATGACATATGGGGAATAAAGTGTAGAATAGAAAGTGTCATCTATCTTCATGTATTTAGTCATCATGTTCATGCATTTATTTTCACATGCCATGCCTTGCCACTTCCTTTGCTTACATTTATAATATTATCATATTAAGAAAATGTGTTTGAGGTCTAACAATGGAAAAAAAATGAAATGTTGAAGCAATCATTTTAAATTCAACCTTCGCATCTTCAAACATAAAGAGGAATGACAAGTACCTATATAAGATTGATCTGAAATACATTTGAAAGTCCAGGAAATGGGGGAAATGGGGAAACTTACAATGTCCTCCTAAAGCCCAGATAAAAATATGTGGAAATAAATATTTGTAGCAAGATACTATTCTTAATATATTGGTAGTATTTGAAAGATACTGATGTATGATGTTGGGAAAGATTGAAGGCAGGAGGAGAAGGGGACGACAGAGGATGAGATGGTTGGATGGCATCTCCGACTCAATGGACACGAGTTTGGGTAAACTCCTGGAGTTGGTGATGGACAGGGAGGCCTGGCGTGCTGCGGTTCGTGGGGTTGCAAAGAGTCAGACACGACTGAGTGACTGAACTGAACTGAACTGAACTGTTCTCTGTATAAGTTGATTGTCCTTACAATCTTTGGGCAGAAGATGTTTTGCTTCCTAAATTTATGTACTGATATTTGAGATTACAGTCTTCTCTTCATTATTTTCTGTTACTGTCCGTCTATGAGAGGTCTGTCTTCTACTTTGTCCCCTTTTATTCCTGATCTCCATTTACTCTCTCCTTTACCATTACAGACACTTATTCTAATGTGTTTTATCTGTGTCCTCAGCTACGTATGCATGTGTGAATGTAGCTTTGCTTTGTGTATATATTTTAAATGTCCTATGTGAAAGAATTTCTTCCTTCTTCACCTACACAATTTTGTTCAGAATGGCTCTACCAGTAGAGAGAGGGAAGAAAAATCACCAAATAAGCTTGAAGACTCTAAAAGCAGAAAGATTGGATGGGAGTTGGGGAGATGTTATGTATATGTACAAATTTACAACTAGAAAATGAATAGGTTCTAGAGATCTAATGCACTGCCCACTGATTATATTAAAAAATATTGTATTATATGCTTAAATTGCCAAGGGACTAGATCTTAAATATCCTCATCATAAGAAAGAAATGATTGGGACTTCCTGGTGGTCCAGTGGTTAAGAATCTGCCTTCCAGTGTAGGGCACTCAAGTTCAATCCCTGTCAGGGAACTGAGATCCCATATGCTGCCAGGCAACTAAGCCCATGTGCTACAACTAGAAAGTCAATGCACTGCAATGACGATCCCACTTGCCACAACTAAGATGTGATGCAACCAAATTAATTAATTAAAAATTAATATATTAAAAAAGGAAGTGTTACTATTTTACTTAAAAAATGAAATGATACATGTAAATCCATGGCTGATTCATATCAATGTATGACAAAACTCACTGGAAAAAAAAAATTTAAAAAAAAAAAAAATGAAATGATAATCATGTGACATGATAGAGGTGCTGACTAAGCTATGATGATACGCAAAAATGTATCAAGTCAACAAGCGTATGCCTTAAGCTTACACAATGTTTTATGTCCATTATACTTTAATTAAAAATGAATAAATAAAATAAAACAGAAAAGATCAGTGTCCTCTCCCTTTGCCAGAGATTGGTAAAAAGGTAAAACCCTCAGCTGGGCCCTGCCATTGCACGATATAGGAGGGGCAGACAACCTCTACAGGAGGTACATGAAGACAGAGCACCCTGAGACACCTACATAGTTTCACTCCCAGCATAACATGGGGTGCAGCCGTTGATTTTCAGTGTACTGGTCAGTAACCAGAGAGGAAGGGCTTTGATCTCACCAACTCTTCTGTGTCTCCAGAGAGGAAGAACAGAAGTAGCAAAGAGAGATTATATGTATCAGCTCTAGCCAGGCTTCTAGCCCATTGCTCATATAGTCATGACAAAGAGAGCACAGTGGTGACCTGCATAGACCCACCACCTGATTAAAATGCAGACCTTGGCAGCAGCTGCTAAAATAAACTGACAATAATGACCAAGACCAGATGCTTCACCCTTATTTTTTGACATTACATAAACACGCTAGAATGTTGACATTTACTGCAGGAGTGGAGGAGGCCACACAATGGACTGAGGTTTTCTGCTTTAGATTTTGTAACTGCAGGAGATGGTCTGTGAGCAGCTATGAAATCATGTGTGATAGAAAAAGTAGAAGAACATTTCCTTGAATTGCATCTGAGCTCACCCTTTTAAAGAACAGCACAGGATTATAGCCCCTGAAAGAAGAATTATATGTAAACTTCAGAGTAAAGTCATAATCTTAACCCTCAAGCAACTTTATTGAACTTATTAGCTGTAATAGTTTTTTTAATGGATTCTTTTGGATTTTCTAAATACATGATTTTGTCATCTGCTAATAGTTTTACTATTTTTTTTCCAATATAGTGACTTTTATTTTCTTTACCTGACTAACTGCCTTGGCTAGAACCTTCAGATTGAATAGAAGTGGTGAGAGTGAAGTGAACATTCTTGTGCCATCTTAGTAGGAAAGACATCACTCTTTCACCATTAAGTATGGTGTTAGCTGTGTCTTTTTGATAGATGTCCGTTTGATTCTTTCCTTCCTTCAGGTTAAGGAAGTCTCCTGCTATTCCTAATTTCTTGTGAGGTTTTATCATGAAAAGGTGCTGGATTTTCCTCAAATACCATTTCTGCATCTATTAATACAGTGTATTACGTTGATTGATTTTAGGAGGGAATGTTGAACCAACCTTGCATTTCTAAGATAGTGCTCACTAGTTGTGGTATATAATACTTTTTTACATTGCTAGACTTGAGGTCTTACTTGTAGTAGGCTATATAATGGCTTTCCAAAAGATACCTGGTGTGCTGCAGTCCATGGGATCACAAAGAGTTGGACACAACTGAGTGACTGAACTGAAAAGATGCACAAAGATTTTGCAAATGTGATTAAATTAAGGGGAGATTATCCTGGACTATCTAGACGGGCCCTATATGCAATCACAGGTGTCCTTTAAGATGGTTTTTGTTGGCATATAGTTGATAAGTCATGCCCAACTCTCTACAACTCCATGGACTGTAGCCTGCCAGGTTCCTCTCTCCATGGGTTTCCCAGGCAAGAATACTGGAGTGGGGTGCCATTCCCTTCTCCAGGGGATCATCCTGACCCAGGGATCGAACCTGCATCTCCTGCTTGGTAGGCAGATTCTTTACCACTGAGCCCCCTTGGGAAGCCCATTTAGGAGGGTGGCAGAAGGAAATTAAAGATAGAATAAGAGAAGGCAATGTGACCACGAAGAAAGAGACTGGAGTGACAAGGGCCACATTCCTTGGCTTTCAGCATGCCAATAAATTTCTGTTGTTTTAAAGCACCAAATCTAGGTAATTTCTTATGGTAGCAAGAGATTACCAACATACCAGTATTTTGTTGAAGACTGTTGTGTGACTATTCATGAGGAATACTGGTCTCTAGTTTTCTTGTGATATCTTTGTCTGGCTTTGGTATCAGACTGAAACTGGCAGCATAGAATAAGTTGGGAAATGGGCCCTCCATTACTGCTTTTTAGAAACTTTTTTGTGGGACTAATTTTAATTCTGTTTTTACGTACATCTGCATTCCTAAAGCTTATTTGAAATCCAGAAACTTTATCTGTCTATTTCATGATGTTGATTGCTCTGGATCATATTTTCCTGAAAAGATTCATGTCTATTATTTCAGGACAGTTTTCTCGAATAATATAGCTTCAAATAATATATTATGTTCTTGAAGTTTTATTTTACATGGGAATTTCAGTGATATGTGTGTTGCCTGACTATTGTCCTTTTTTCTTTATTTTTCTCTCATCATTTTAACTCTTCATTTTATTTCATTTTGTGGGCTTACCTTATTTTTTCTCTTCTGGGCTTCCCAGGTGGCTCAGTGGTAGAAGAATCTGCCTGCTACTGCAGGAGGCATCAGTTCATTGTCTGCATCATTGGGAAGATCCCCTGGAGAAGGAAATGGCAACTCACTCCATTATTCTTGCCTGGAGAATCCCATGGACTGAGAAGACTGGTGGGCTACCATCCATGTGGTAGCAAAGAGTCAGACACAACTGAGCAACTGAGCATACATGTAGGCTCCTTACTATATTTTCAGCAGTACCTACTTTCCCTTGTGCTTCTTCCAACTTACATTTTTTTTTTTTTTTGTCCACACTGTGAGGCATATGGGATCTTAGTTCCCCAACCAGAGATTGAACCTGCATCCCCCGCAGTGGCAGTGTGGAGTCTTAACCACTGCACCTCCAGGGAAGGTCCACTTCCAACTCACTTTTGTTTTGTGAATGATTTAATATTTTCTCTTCTTATTTCTCTCTGCTTATATTTCATTTCTAGTTCCTTGCAAAATCTTTGTTGAACTGCTTGATCTCTGCTCCTTATTCTTATTTCATAGAGGCAATCACTTACTTAGAATTTTCTTATTTATATTAACTGGTGATAATTTAAATTTCTTCCTTGGTGATATCATTTTAGTGAGTGTCCCTAACTTGTCAGTTGATTTTTTTTCCCCTGTTTTTTTCTTCTTCTCCTTCCCCTCCTTCTTCTAATATCTTTATGTGGATCCTGAAAAGATTTCCTTTTTAAAATTTATCAAACATGTCATTTGTGAAGCAGGTCATTTCCTCTAGCTATTTGCAGGAATTTGGGAGAGTGCAGAAGAACCTACACTTTGTGGAAAGACCTAGACTTTGTGGAAGAACCTAGGCTTTGCAGAAGGACCTAGGCTTTGTGACAGAATAGCTGGAAAGACAGCCACAAAGTTCAACAGTTTAGCAAGGGAAAATCTCTCTTCCACTATTATGGAGACAAACTGCTTCATTAAAAATGGAGCAGTGTATGATTCCTTATTTGGCTTTGCCTGCACCAATATTTGGAGCCAAAGTTCCTACAGTTGATGCATTGCTCCGCCAGGTGACACTCGTGGTAAAGAGCCTGCCTGCCAAGTGCAGGAGATGTAAGAGACACTGGTTTGATCCCTGTGTTGGGAAGATCTCCTGGAGGAGGAAATGGCAACCCACTCCAGTATTCTTGCCTGGGAAATCCTGTGGACAGAAGAGCCTGGCGATCTACAGTCCATGGGTTCGCAAAGAGTTGGACATGACTGAGCACACATACCTGCAACCTCCCTCCTACTGTTGTTGACCGGGATATAAGATTTTGTACTTGGTGTGTACACTTCTGCTTCGGCATATGTACTTTTTACTCTGGATCTTTCAAGTTACACAGTTGCAGCAGCCCCTCCAACCCGCACTTTTTTGTGGGCATTTTTCTGTTTGACCCTTATTGCTTTTGAAAGCCCTTTCACCTATTTTCTGGTTTGGAGTTTCAACTCTCTTCTAGTTTTGCCAAAAGCAACTTTGGTGTTTATATTTCTCTTTTTCCTTACTGCTTTTGGATGATTTCCATAAAGAGAAGGCAGAAATGCCAGCTTTGGAAACAAGATAGGTCTAGCTTAAATTTGAATACTTTTTTATCCTTTCTTTTTTTACTCTTGTCTTCTCTTTACATTTTTCTTTTTTTAACTTCTTATTTTATATTGGAGTGTAGCCAATTAACAATGTTGTGATAGTTTCAGGTGGATAGTAAAGGGACTCAGCCATACATATACACATATCCATTCTCCCCCAAATTCTCCTCTCATCCAGGCTATCACATAACATTAAACAGGGTTTCCTGTGCTGTACAGAGTCCTTGTTGGATATCCATTTAAAATAACCAGTGCGTATGTCGATCTCAAACTCCCTAAATATCCTTTCCTCCCATCTTTCCCCCGTGGTAACTGTAGATTTGTTCTCTAAGTCTGTGGGTCTGTTTTGGAAACAAGCTCATTTATTTCATTTCTTTATAGGTTTCGCATATAAGGGATGTCATATGATATTTCTCTTTCTCTGTCTGGCCTACTTCACCCTGTATGACAATCTCTAGGTTCATTCATGTTGCTATAAACGGCATTATTTCATTCTTTTTAATGGCTGAGTGATATTCCCTTGTATATATGTTACATTCTTCTTTTGTAGTTTTTCTGTGCTGTTTCATCTGAATGAATTACAATTAAATTTTCATCTCTACCTTGGTTTCTGTCCTTCTGACTATCTTCTCCCTTGCCTATTGTTAACTTCACATGGGTCTTCCTCAGGAACTCCTATTATCATTGTCCTTCTCTATACTTTGAAGGGGCTTCCCTGGTGCCTCAGCTGGTAAAGAATCTTCCTGCAATGCAGGAGACCTGAGTTCGATCCCTGGGTTGGGAAGATCCCCTGGAGAAGGGAAAGGCTACCCACTCCAGTACTCTGGCCTGAAGAATTCCATGGACTGTATAGTCCATGGGGTCCCAAAGAGTCAGACAGGACTGAGCGACTTTCACTTTCACATTTTGATATTCTTGATCTTGGTCAATGGCATCAGAGTTCTTTCTCTCAAGTAATTTAGCTGAAAATTTTACAATTGTATTTGTACTTTATTTTGTCCATCCTGTGTTCAAAGTACCTCCAACCTAACCTTCTTTTTACTTCTGCTGATATTATTTGCTTTGGACCCTACACCTGGATTCTGCAGGCTGTTATTCTTGGCTGTCTCGGGTGCATGCTTAGTTGCTTCTGTCATGTCCAACTCTTTGCAAATCATGAACTGTAGCCCGCCAGGCACCTCTGTCCATGGAATTGTCCAGAAGAATACTGGAGTGGGTTGCCATGCCCTCCTCTAAGGAAAATATTTCTGACCCAGGGATCAAACCCATGTCTCTCACATCTACCTGCATTGGCAGGTGGGTTCTTTACCACTAGCACCACCTGTGCCAGAGTTAACATCCTTAAATACATCCTATCATGTTATTCCTTTCCTCAAAACTCTCCATGGTTCACCAATATAAATGGAATAACCTCTTTAACCTTCTGTAAATTGACATCTGAACTCTCTACCAACATAAAATTAGCTGTTGCTTCTTAAGACCATTCTTCATTATTATCATAACTCTGTTTATCTTTGTTCCTTTGCCTGGTAAGTATACTTCTTCATCTTAATTTGCTAATGTTTTGGCTGTTTTCCAAGACATTATGCTTAATAAACCCTTTCAAAATATCCATTTGCAAATAATCTCTCCTTTCCCACACTCTTATAAATTTTTTAACCTATTTGTTACACACATCACATTATGCTGTGCCTGTATTTGCCTTTCTCATTACTCTGAGCTCCCGAAGTACAGGAGCCAAGCCTTCTCAGCTTATATTATTCACATCATATAACATAGGTGATGCATGGCGGACACTGTTCCTTGATATGAATTTAAATAATGTGTGTTAATGGGCTTCCCAGGTGGTGCTAGTGGTAAAGAACCCACCTGCCAATGCAAGAGACATAACAGATGCAGGTTCAATCCCTGGGTTGGGAAGATCCCCCGGAGAAGGGCATGACAACCCACTCCAGTATTCTTGCCTAGAGAATCTCAAGGACAGAGGAGCCTGGCGGGCTACAGTCTATTAGGTCGCAAAGAGTTAGACACTAATGAAGTTACTGATCACACGCACACATGCACACAAGATATGCTAATAGATATGTGTCTAATGGATGGAGATCTCTCTCTCTCTCTCTCTCTCATACACACACACACACACACACACACACACACACACACACGGCTTCCATCAGGCTTGCATTGAGCCAAAGAGCTGCAAAGTCCCTTCCTGAAAGGACAATTAACAACACCAATCCAGGTTTGGTGGTCCGAGGTGATGGCTGGAATTGTGTGAAACTGGTAAAAATCTAGGGAGAAAATATTTCAGCTTCAGCCCATCCCGAAGTCTCCTCTGAACTGGTCTTAGTAGTAAAAACTCTCCATTTCCACAGGGGTGAACTGTGGCTTCTGGGCGGCTGACAGGGAAAGGTTTCTTGAGGCATTTATTTGGGACCTGTTTCACATGGCCAGGATCTGAGTCACCATAATTGAAATCTGAATCCATTTTGAACCCTTTGGGTTCTAGCACTAAACACTTTTATGGTGTTTCTCATAGTTTGGACTGTTTCTTTGACAGTCTACATTGCAACCCGCCACTGTCTTTTGAGTTTTGTTAACCTTAATTCACAGACCTTGTTGGCAGAAAAGTTACTAAGAAGCCTTCCTCAGAGATGATTACAAAATGTAATTACTGTGTATTTTTAGCTTCTGGATGGTACAACAGATTTTCTAATATTGTTCAGTTTTCTCAGTGAACAAAATTGTGCAAATCTTATATCTTTTTGTCTGCTTTTGATTTGATCTTTCAAATATAGGTACTCTTTTGTATGCCTCATACTCTTTGGGAAGGTGGGGGGTAGTTATCTCCTACTAGATTTCAGATAGCCAAAGAATTTTTAATCACAACTTTTATTTTTCTCATAAAAGTTTATGAATTGAAGATGAAAGCCAGCTTAGTAACCTGGAAAAAGATTTTATTTCATTCAATGGGATCTGTTTGAGAGCACTCATGAAGTGACTTTTTATATTTGAAATGATCCCTTGGGTACTATGATAGAGGGGTTTATAGACTAGAACATTTCATCATATGAAACATATATACTTGTATAAAATATAAATGATTGCATTTTGTGTATGTATATACACGCACACAGAATTTTGAATTGAGTGCATTTATATTGTAAGCTTTTAAAGGGCAATAGATGCTAAACAAGTCAGTCTGATTTGTATAACATTTGGTTGTAGGCAGATTAATTATGATTTTAAAGATTCAATCTATAAAAAAAGAATGTATATACATGTATTAATATAACTGAATCACTTTGCTGTATAGCAGGAATTAACACAACCTTGTAAATCAGCTATACTTCAATAAAAAAGAAAATAAATAATAAACTTTTAAGACTAGAGTTAAAAAAAACTCAATGTAATCAACATTTATTGGTTTTATTATGTAGAAGATACTAGAATGAGTAAGAGACAGCTTTTATCTTCAAGGAATGATTGAAGGGCATTATGTAAATAGAGTTAACAGAAGGTGGGTGGAGAAACTTGAGTACCAAAGGATAAATAATAGAGCTTAGTATTTAAAGGGGAAGGAAAAGGGAAGTCGCTCAGTCCTGTCTGAGTCTTTGCGACCCCATGGGCTGTAGCCTACCAGGCTCCTCCATCCACAGAATTTTCCAGGCAAGAGTACTGGAGTGGGTTGCCACTTCCTTCTCCAGGGGATCTTCTTGACCCAGGGTTTGAATTCGGGTCTCCCGCATGGCAGGCGGACGCTTTACCATCTGAATCACCAGAGAAGCCCAAAGGGAAAACTACCCCCAGTGAGAGCATCAGGAGACTTAGAGGAGGACACAGCCTTTTGGAATGAGCCCTACAAAGGGCAGGAGGGGACAGATGCAACCCAGTATGTGCTCTCAGTTCACTGTCATGACTACATTTCTTTTCCCCTGGCCCTCCTTCCAGGCTTCTTTCTCTTTACCTACTAAGAGGACACAGGTGAGTCCTCTTGAGAGGACTTGAGAGCCCTTGTTTCTTTAACACAATGGAGTATTAATGTGGGCTGAAGATGAGCTGGTTGGAGTAGAAATAAAAGTGACCAGGATCTTCAACTTGTAATTCTGTCTCTGTCTTCTCCTTGCTGTTCCTGTTCCTATGATTCATTCTTAGTTCCATGAGCCATAGTTTGCTCACCATTGTAAACCCAGAGCTTGCACGTAGCAGGAATTCAGTAAATATTTGCTGAGTGACTGAACAAATAGAAAGATGGAGGAAAGGAAGGGAGGAAGCACTGTAATTTCTCCATTTGACTTTGGTAAAGTTTGACTTACCTTTAAAGTTTACTATTTACCATTCTGTAAATGATTTGTAAAATAATTAAAGTGTTGGCAAGTGAAGATGATAACATGATTTCCTTATAGATGAGGGGTGCTTAAAGCACAGAGAAAAGAGTAAACAATGATCTTCTACTATCATAAAAACACAAAGACCTATATCCTAGTGGAGTCTACAAATTGATCTTATCAAATGAATAAAATATTTCTCTGTTGATTCCAAAGGGAGAAAAAATAAGGAAAGGATAAGGAGAGAAGATGTTGAGTATAAAATACACTCAAAACAGATTAAAAACTTAAATGTAAGGCCAGAAACTACAAAACTCTTAGAGGAAACCAGAGGCAGTACACTCTTTGACATAAATCACAGCAAGATCCTCTTTGATCCACCTCCTAGAATAACGGAAATAAAAACAAAAATAAACAAGTTTTTGCACAGCAAAAGAAACAATAAACACGATTAAAAGACTATCTTCAGAATGAGAAAAAATAATTGCAAACAAAACAACTGACAAAGGATTAGTCTCACAAAACTTATAAGCAGTTCATACAGCTCAATATCAGAAAAACAGCCTCCCCACAAAGTGGGCTGCTGCTGCTGCTGCTAAGTCACTTCAGTTGTGTCTGACTCTGTGCGACCCCATAGACGGCAGCCCACCAGGCTCCCCCATCCCTGGGATTCTCCAGGCAAGAACACTGGAGTGGGTTGCCATTTCCTTCTCCAATGCAAAGTGGGAAGAAGATGTAAATGGATATTTCTGCAATGAAGACACAGAGATGGCCAATAAACACATGAAAAGATGCTCAGTATTACTAATTATTAGAGAAATGAAAATCAGAACTACAATGAGGTATCACCTCACACCAGTCAGAATGGCCATGATCAGAAAGTCTACAAACAATAAATGCTAGAGAGGATGTGAAGAAAAAGGAACCCTTCTACACTGTTGGTGGGAATGTAAACTGATGCAGCCATAATGGAGAACAGTATGGAGATTCTTTTAAAAACTAGAAATAAATGTACCATATGACCCAGCATGCTAGTAAAGTGATGCTTAAAATTCTCCAAGCCAGGCTTCTCAATACATGAACCATGAACTTCCAGATATTCAACCTGGTTTTAGAAAAGGCAGAGGAACCAGAGATCAAATTGCCAACATCCGCTGCTGGATCATCAAAAAAGCAAGAGAGTTCCAGAAAAACATCTATTCTGCTTTGTTGACTATGCCAAAGCCTTTGACTGTGTGGATCACAACAAACTGTGGAAAATTCTGAGAGATGGGAATACAAGACCACCTGACCTACCTCTTGAGAAATCTGTATGCAGGTCAGGAAGCAACAGTTAGAACTGGACATGGAACAACAGACTGGTTCCAAATAGGAAAATGAGTATGTCAAGACTGTATATTGTCACCCTGCTTATTTAACTTATATGCAGAGTACATCATGAGAAACACTGGGCTGGAAGAAGCACAAGTTGGAATCAAGATTGCCAAGAGAAATATCAATAACCTCAGATATGCAGATAACACCACCCTTATGGCAGAAAGTGAAGAAGAACTAAAGAGCCTCTGGATGAAAGTGAAAAAGGAGAGTGTAAAAGTTGGCTTAAAGCTCAACATTCAGAAAACTAAGATTATGGCATCTGGCCCCATCACTTAATGGCAAATAGATGGGGAAACAGTGGAAACAGTGGCTGACTTTATTTTTGGGGCTCCAAAATCACTGCAGATGGTGACTGCAGCCATGAAATTAAAAGACATTTACTCCTTGGAAGGAAAGTTATGACCAACCTAGACAGCGTATTAAAAAGTAGAGACATTGCTTTGCCAACCAAAGTCTGTCTAGTTAAGGCTATGGTTTTTCCAGTGGTCATGTATGGATGTGAGAGTTGAACTATAAAGAAAGCTGAGCGCTGGAGAATTGATGCTTTTGAACTGTGGTGTTGGAGAAGACTCTTGAGAGTCCCTTGGACTGCAAGGAGATCCAACCAGTCCATCCTGAAGGAGATCAGTCCTGGGTGTTCATTGGAAGGACTGATGTTGAAGCTGAAACTCCAATACTTTGACCACCTGATGCGAAGAACTAACTTATTTGGAAAGACCCTGATGCTGGGAAAGATTGAGGGCAGGAGGAGAAGGGGACAACAGAGGATGAGATGGTTGGATGGCATCACCAACCCAATGGACATAGGTTTGGGTGGACTCTGGGAGTTGGTGATGGACAGGGAGGCCTGGCATGCTATGGTTCATGGGGTCGCAAAGAGTTGGACACGACTGAGCAACTGAACTGATTGACTGACTGAATGACCCAGCAATCCCATTACTGCACAAATACCCTGAGAAGACAATTCTAAAAGACACATGTACCCCAGTGTTTATTGCAACACTCTTTACAGTAGCCAGGACATGGATGCAACCTAGGTGTTCATTTACAGATGAATAGACGAAGAAGATGTGGTACATATATGCAATGGAATATTACTCGACATAAAAAAGAACAAATTTGAGTCAGTTGTAGTGAGGTGGATGAACTTAGAGCCTGTTACATAGAGTGAAGTCAGTCAGAAAGAGAAAAACAAATATTGTATATTAATGCATATATATGGAATCTGGAAAAATAGTACTGATAAAACTATTTT
Organism: Cervus canadensis; assembly: GCF_019320065.1. Lineage (NCBI taxonomy): Eukaryota > Metazoa > Chordata > Mammalia > Artiodactyla > Cervidae > Cervus > Cervus canadensis. Next base: position 30,671,423 of record NC_057406.1, on the reverse strand, counting down.
CAGGGAAGGAATGGAGACACAGATATAGAGAACAGACTTGTGGACACAGTGGGGAAAAGAGAGTGGGACAAATGGAGAAAGGAGCATCGACATGTAAAACAGATAGCTGCTGAGAAGCTGCTCTATATAACAGGCAGTCCAGCCCGGTGCTCTGTGATGACCTGGCAGGGCTGGATGCGGGAAGGCAGAGAGGCTCAAGAGGGAGGGTGTATGTGTATCGCTATGACTGGTTTGTGTTGTTGTATAGCAGAAACCAGCACAAAATTTTAAGGTCATTTTCCTCCAATTAAAGCACAAATTAAAAAATTAGCTTTTGCTAAGTTCTGTGGATATTTGAAATTAACTGATAATACTTGAACTCAGGTCATTGTCTATTAAAGATGGGAAGAGTGTGTGTAACACACATTAACAACAGAAATGTGTTCCTTGGTCTTCTCAGGGTGTCCACGTTTACAGACAGACCCCCTTCAAATCCTCCCCTTTTAAACATTTTCCAGTTATAAATGACCTTGGCTTTTTATACTTCAGTTTCATAGAACGTCTTTATCTCTCCTTAGAATGTTTTTATAAGAATATTTTTAATTTATACAACTCAAACTCAACATAATTTTTCACTCCTTTCACCTTATTTATTGGAATTGCTTTTCATATACAATAGTGCTGTATGGCTATGTTGGTGAATCTACTAAACAAAGTATATGTAATGAAGCTTTGCTTCTACTCCTGTTTCCTCTGCTCTAATCTCTTCTTCCTTCTACAGAATACTGCATTTAAATCTTTAAAAATAGTTTATCTGCTTGTTTTTAAAATAGCACATACATATGTGTTTATAATACACATTATAAATGTATATAATATGTTTACAATACATATTATGAATATAACAATACATAACGTCTTATCCCTATTCTTAGAGAAGTTATAGCTTATGCACAATTTTCTCTAATTTTCATTTAATGTTACGCTCTAGTGATAATTCTGTAGTAAATATAAAACATTAAACAAATGATTAGAGGAAAAGCCAAGTTACATTTCAAAGAAAACTGGAATTACTTGTAGACTTTTGAAAAATATGGCAACTAATATTACTGGATGCAAAGCAGTTGTTTATTAAATAACCAAGTCATTTGTTTGGTAATCAGAAAGTGACATTTTAAGCATTAATATCCTAACATAGTCTGTTTCATACGTGTGTATGCATTCATACATACACACATTTGTTTTGGTTTTTGTTACATTTTATAAAATTGGTAAGAATTTTGTCTTGATGTGTAATGCGTTAGTTGTAATTTTTCCTCAGACATATTTTTTGGATTACTGTTATTATACAGAAAGTCTGATTTCCAGAAAGGGATTACTGATACATGTATTTTATTTATCTTAATTCACTAGTATGTTATGATCTTACTACCAAACAGTAGATGGCACTCTAGGAAAGGACTTGTGTGTGTGTGCTAAGTCACTTTAAGTCAAGTCCAACTCTGCCACCCTATGGACCACAGCCTGCCAGGCTCCTCTGTCCATGGGATTCCCCAGGCAAGAATATTGTAATGGGTTGCCATTCCCTTCTCCAGGGGCTCTTCCCCACCTAGGGATCAAACCTGGTCTGCTGCATTGCCTGGTAGGTTCTTTAGCACTGGCACCAACCTGGGCACCCCGTAAGTATGGACTCCTTAGAGACCAAATCAATTTCTGCTAAACTGCAGCATGTAATTTATATTGTAATATTCGCGGTTGTTTACCTAATGTTCAAAATGGATTGTTGCCTGAGGTCTAGAAATATATTTCTCATATATTCAGAATTTTTACTAAAACTTTATTTGAAGTACTATCAGTTGTAACTACTAAGGGCTTTTGTGTAGATAAAGTTGATGTAGATAAGACTACACTCACGTCCTTATTTTGTGTAGATAAAGCTATTCCTTATTTTGTGTAGTTAAGGCTATTCCTTATTTTGTGTAGATAAGGTTATTCCTTATTTTGTGTAGATAAAGCTATTCCTTATTTTGTATAGGTAAAACTACTCCTTATTTTGTGTAGATAAAGTTGACATAGGGACCTCTGTTGGCACAATGATGTCTCTGCTTTTCAATACACTGTCTAGCTTTGTCACCCCTTTCCTGCCAAGAAGCAATTGTCTTCTGATTTCACAACTGCAGTCACCATCCACAGTGATTTTGAAGCCCAAGAAGAGGAAATTTGTCACTACCTCTACCTTTTCCCCTTCTATTTACCATGCAGTAATGGGGCTGGACGCCATGGTCTTAGTTGGTTTTTTTTAATATTTAGTCTTAATCTAGCTCTTTAACTCTCCTCTTTAACCCTCATCAAGTGGCTCTCTAGTGCCCTTTGCTTTCTGCCATTAGAGTGGTGTCATCTGTATAGTCAAGGCTATGGTCTTCCCAGTGGTCACATATGGTTGTGAGAGCTGGACCGTAAAGAAAGCAGAGTGTCAAAGAATTGATGCTGAAAGTCCTGAAAGTCCCTTGGACAGCAAGGAGATCAAACCAGTCAGTCTTAAGGGAGATCAACCCTGAATATTCACTGGAAGGACTGATGCTGAAACTGAAGCTCCAGTATTTTGGGCATCTGATGAGAACAGCCAACTCATTGGAAAAGTCCCTGATGCTGGGAAAGATCGAGGGCAGGAGGAGAAGAGGGTGTCAGAGGATGAGATGGCTGGACAGCATCAGTGATGCAATGGACATAAACTTGGGCGAACTCCGGGAGATGGTGAAGGACAGGGAGCCCTGTGCAAGGCAGTCCATGAGGTCACAAAGAGTTGGACAGGACTAGGCAACTGAACTACAACAACAAAGTTGATATAGATAAGATTATACTCACTTCCTTATCTGCACTCACTTCCTCACTGATACCATCTAGGTTTACAGTTTTAAATACAAGAAAAATGTCCACATTTTAAATGGAGTTCAAAAGATACCATTGTGTAAAAAAAAAAACACTTTATCGGTTTAAGGCTAACTGATGCAACCGAATGGGTGGCACTAGTGGTAATGAATCCCCCTGCAATGCAAGAGGCAAAAGACGTGGGTGTGGTCCCTACATTGGGAAGATCCCCTGGAGGAAGGCATGGCAACCCATTCCAGTATTCTTGCCTGAAAAATTCCATGAACAAAGGAGCCCGGCAGGTTGCAGTTGGTGGGGTCACAAAGAGTCAGATGTGACTGAAACTGCCCGGGTGAAAGTAGGTAACCAAGTAGTGGTTGCTAATCAAGTTATAATTAAATTCCAAAAAATCATGGGATGTGTTGTTGTGGGTCATCCAAATTTGGTGACCATCTCTTTCGTGACAATGTTCAAATTAGCATTTCAGGCCTGGACCTCCTCTCTGAATTCTATATTCAACTGTTTATCTGGAAATTCTACTTTGATGTCAAATAAAAATCTCAATATGCCTAATATTTTTTCCCATTTTCAAATCTCCATCATAATCTGATTTATCTGTTGATGGCAGCTCCATACCCTTTCAGCTGATCAGGCTAAAACATTGAAAGTATTCTTGTCAATTCCAACCTGTCAGGAAGTCCTGTTGACTCCACTAACTTAAACATATGCCCAGAAACTGACCTTCTCTCACCCATTTCTGCTGTTACTGAATTGGTTTGATCCATTATCATCTCTCACAAGAATTACTACAATAGCCTTCCAATTCATCTCTCAGCCTCCACTCTCACTGCATTATTTTTTTTTTAAACTCTTGCATGTTCTGTGCAAAAGCATTTGAACACACAATTGCCAAATTGCTTTACAGTTTTTTATTTGGCTGTTCTGGGTCTTAGTTGCAGCATGTGGGATCTTTAGTTGTGGCATGTGGGATCTATTTTCCTGACCAGGGATCAAACTCAGGACTCCTACATTGGGAGCATGGAGTCTTAGCCACTGGACCACGAGGGAAGTCCCTTTGACTCCTTCACAATCTATTTTCAGCACAGTAGCCAGGGTGGTCCTGTGTATGTGACTTTTCTGCTCAAAACCCTGCAAAGTTTCTACCTTTCACTCACAGTAAAATGCAAATCCTTACATTGAACTACAAGGTCAAGTGCAATCTGGCCATCATTTACATCTTTGTGTTCGTCTCTTACCACTCTTTCTCTCCCTTGCTCCACTCCAGCCAAACTGACCCCCTTTTTTTCTCAAGCACAGCTGGTCCACCCCCCTACCTCAGAGCCTTTGCACTACTTACTCCCTTTGCCTGAAAGTCTCTCCCCTCTGTGTTTACATGGCTTGATTTTTTTGCTTTTCACATTGATAAGCATATGGAGGGTCCTCTTTACAATGCTGAACCTTATCCCTCGCCCCAGCATCCCATCTCTTTTACCCTAGCCTCTATTTTTCTCCAAAGAACATAGCATCTTTGATACAGCATTTATTATATTATTTCCTAGGCTAATATATAAACTTTATATGGGCGGAGGTTATTGTCTTTGGGGATTACTTTTCTGTCAGTGCCTAGAACAGTGCTCAACTTATTGTAGGTAATCGATAAGTATGTGTTAAATGGCAAATGACCAAATGAATGCATGATGAGGAGGATAAGACACCATAATCTTTGCAATATTTAGGGTCTTGGCTTCCCAGGTGGCTCAGTGGCAAAGAATCTGCCTGCCAATGCAGGAGATGCTGGTTACACGAGTTTTATCATGGATGGGGAAGATCCTATGGAGGAGGATATGGCAACCCACACCAGTATTCTTGCCTGGAAAATCCCATAGACAGAGGAGCCTGCCAGGCTAGAGTCCAGGGGATTGACGAAAGAGTTGGACACGATTAAGCAAGTAAACAACAAACAACAAATATCACTTGTTTTTCACTTAGAAAGCATCACTTATTTTGAAGGTAAACTTCCGCTAGAATAGATTTTTTTCTGGGTTTCTCTGGTGGCTCAGCTGGTAAAGAACCTGCCTGCAATGTAGGAGACATGGATTTGATCCCTGGGTTGGGAAGATTTCCTGGAGAAGGGAAAGGTTACCCACTCCAGTATTCTGGCCTGGAGAATTCCATGGATTGTGTAGTCCATGGGGTTGAAAAGAGTCGGACACGACTGAGCAACTTTCTCTTCACTTTTGAATCTGAGTGAAGCAATAGTGGACTCACTAAAATGAAATTCCAAAATATTAGACAGCTGGCCTAGTGAAAAATGTAATTCACACAATTTAAGGTATATTAGGTAGGTGCTAATATCTGAGGAATCTTTACTATCTTAAAAATCTAGATGTTCTAGTAAGGAAGGAAATTGACATTAATTGGACTGCTAACATATATACATACAATATATAACATAATACATATGACATAATAGGTTTTTCACATATACATTATTATTTATTCTTTGCAGCTTGGCGAGGGAGGTATGGGCATAATTCTGACTTGGAGGTTTTGACTGAGATCTAGACTGGGTGGGAAAGAATAAAATTACTTGACAAACATCACATATGGTAGCTAGTAGCAGAGCTGGGATTCAAACCCAGTTTTGATTCCTAAGCTCATGATCTTTTCATAAAATTCACTACAATACCTCCCTTAATTTTTTAAGGGGAAATACATTCACATTGTATTATACCAGGGTTTCCCAGGTGGCACTAGTGGTAAAGAATCCGCCTGCCAATGCAGGAGATCCAAGAGATGCAACTTCAGTCCCTGGGTAGGGGAGATTGCCTATAGGAAGAAATGGTAACCCATTCCAGTATTCTTGCCTGAAGAATCCCATGGACAAAGGAGCCTGGTGGGCTATTATCCATGGAGTTGCAAAGAGCTGGACACATGCAGCTACTGAGCGCACACGAGTGTATTATAACAAGACATGGTATAAATCAAACAGTATAAAAATCAGGCATGCTAAAAATCAAATAGTATAATGATTCTTGACAATTTATATCTCAGAGACGCCTCAGCTTCTGGTTCAGTTCAGTTCAGTCGCTCAGTCGTGTCCAACTCTTTGCGACCCCATGAACCGTAGCATGCGAGGCCTCCCTGTCCATCACCAACTCCCGGAGTCCACACAAACCCATGTCCATTGTGTCGGTGATGCCATCCAACCATCTCATCCTCGGTCGTCCCCTTCTCCTCCTGCTCTCAATCTTTCCCAGCTTCTGGACTCACCTCTAATTCCAACCTGGTTCAGAGGAGCTTGATTTTTTGTTGTTGTTGTTCACTCAATCATATCTGACTGTTTGTGACTCCATGGACAAGCATGCCAGGCTTCCCTGTCCTTCACAATCTCCCAGAGTTTGCTCACACTCCTATCCATTGAGTCATTGATGCCATCCAAGCATCTCATCCTCTGTCATCCCCTTCTCCTTCTGCCTTCAATCTTTCCCAGCATCAGGATCTTTTCTAATGAGTTGGCTCTTCACATGAGGTGGCCAAAGTATTGGAGTTTCAGCTTCAGCATCAGTCCTTCCAATGAATATTGGATTGATTTCCTTTAGGATTGACTGGTTGGATCTCCTTGCAGTCCAAAGAACTCCCAAGAGTCTTCTTCAACACCACAGTTCAAAAGCATCATATCTTCAGTGCTCAGCCTTCTTTATGGTCCAACTTTCACATCCATACATGACTACTGGAAAAACCATAGCTTCGACTATATGGTCCTTTGTCGGCAAAGTAATAACTCTGCTTTTCAATATGTTGTCTAGGTTTGGCACAGCTTTTCTTCCAAGGAGCAAATGTCTTTTAATTTTATGGCTGCAGTCACCATCTGCAGTGATTTTGGAGCCCAAGAAAATAAAATCTGTCACTGTTTCCATTGTTTCCCCTTCAATTTGCCGTGAAGTGATGGTACTGGATGCCGAGATCCTAGTTTTTTGAATGCTGAGTTTAAAGCCAGCTTTTTCACTCTCCTCTTTCACCTTCATCAGGAGGCTCTTTAGTTCCTCTTCAATTTCTATCATAAGGGTGGGGTCATCTGCGTATCTGAGGTTATTGATATTTCTCCTGGCAATCTTGACTCCAGCTTGTGCTTCATCCAGCCTGGCATTTTGCTTCATGTAACCTGCATATAAGTTAAATAAGCACAGTGACAATATACAACCTTGATGCACTCCTTTCCCAATTTTGAACCAGTCCATTAGTTCATGTCCTGTTCTAACTGTTGCTTCTTGATCTGCCTACAGATTTCACAGGAGGCAGGTATGGTGGTCTGGTATTCCCATATCTTTAAGAATTTTCCAGTTTGTTTTTGCTGTGATCCACACAGTCAAAGCCTTTGGCATAGTCAATAAAGCATAAATAGATGTTTTTCTGGAACTTTCTTGCTTTTTCTATGATCCAGTGGATGTTGACAGTTTGATCTCTGGCTCCTCTGCCTTTTCTAAATCCAGCTTGAACATCTGGAAGTTCACGGTTCACATATTGCTGAAGCCTGGCTTGGAGAATTTTAAGCATCACTTTACTAGCATGTGAGATGAGTGGAATTGTGTGGTAGTTTGAGCATTCTTTGGCATTGCCTTTCTTTGGAATTGATATGAAAATTGACATTCTCCAGTCCTGTGGCCACTGCTGAGTTTTCCAAATTTGCTGGCATATTGAGTGCAGCACTTTCACAGCATCATCTTTTAGGATTTGAAATAGCTCAACTAGAATTCTATCACCTCCACTAACTTTGTTCTTAGTGATGCTTCCTAAGGTCCACTTGACTTTGCACTCCAGAATATCTGGCTCCAGGTGACTAATCACATCATTGTGGTTATCTGGGTCATTAAGATCTTTTTTGTATATGACTTTCTGTGAACTCGAGGACTGTAGCCTGCCCGGTTCCTCTGTCCATGGGATTCTCCAGGCAAGAAAACTGGAGTGGGTTGTCACTCTCTTCTCCAGGAGATCTTCCTGACATAGGGATTGAAACCAGGTGTCTTGCGTTGCAGGTGGACTCTTTACTGTCTGAGTCACTGGGGAAGCCCAACTTGATTTTATTTTAATTTAGATATAGATTAAAAGGAAACAGTAGTGTTAGGTACATATATGTGTATACACACACACACACACACATATATGTAGATATATATCCTAGATTTGGACAAATGGAGGTAGAATATTTCAAATCATGTTGCTCATTGAATACTTTGGTCTTTTCCTAAAAAATGAAGTGGTTCATTCCACACAGTAAAATTATCCTGACAAGGATACAGTTCCCTTGGTTACTCTGACCATTCTAACGAGCAATCTAGATTTATTTTGATTCCCATAAAACATCAACCTAGCTCTTGACCTAAATTTGGGTGGGAAAATAATAATAGAACAAAATACTTTTGTCTGAAGTCGATTCTCCTTCCGGTCCCAGACTCTGGATGATAATGAGTCAAAGGGCAAAGCACAGACAAAGTGCGTGCAAAGATCACAAGCTGTTTAGAAGTGCAGCGAGGTCGCCCAGCACTCCCAGCTGCTCCCCACACCTGGGTCTCTGGAGACTGCTGACGGTCAGACAGAGACCACGTTCTCCCCATTTCACAGCAATACCACCAGGAAAAGTGTTCGTCCCCTGACATGTAAGCTAAGGTTGGGAGTCACAGAGAGTTCTCTCCTCTCTCATGCCCCGGTGTTAGTAGAGTGACTTTTAGGCCTGGAGATGTTTCACGTCACTTTTATTTTGGGATCCCATGTCTGGAGACAGCTGGTGAGTGTTAATGACCGGGCCGCTGTGCTCAGGTCTGCACGTCCACTCTCCTCATTTCAGAACAAGGGAAACATCCTGCGATGTGGTTCTCACAACACAAAGGAGACACAAAAGCCTCGGATGGTCCTCAGTGGGAGAGGAGCTATTTTTCAACTTGGCTTGGGACCAAGTGCTGAAAAACGTGAGACCATTGTTACATATTATTCCTTTGGCCAAAAAAAATAGAAATTATACAAACATGTAAGAAAATCGTATTATATTTTTCCCACATTCTTTCTTTTCCCCAGATATATTGTTTAAAATGTGAACAGTCGTACAAATATCCCATGGGAGTGACACTTTCCACAAGGACAGCTTCCTTGCTTGTGAGATTCAGTTCAATTCTCTGGTGGATGAGGGGCCAATTTAGGGCTTTGTTTTAACCATAGAAGTCCTGATGTGCCATTAGGTGGGGGAAGGGAAGGGAAGAATGATAAATGCCAAATCTCTGTAAGTTGATTAAAAATCGTCCTCTGTGATACTGAATTTAGTTGTCTTCGTGTTATGCCTGACTGCACCAACACAAAAGCCTGGTGACATAAGATAAAAGATAAAGAGGTCTCAGACATGCTGTAATTCAGTTCAGATTTAAAAAACCACACATTTAGATCCATATTCTAGGAATTAATCTAGTTGCTGAAGAGTCCAAGATGAATTACATTCAGTCCCTGTCATGAGCTTTACCATCCAAGGGGAAAGAATGAAAGGAAGCTCAGTCATGTCTGACTCTGCGACCCCATGGACTATAGCCCGCCAAGCTCCTCTGTCCATGGAATTTCTCAGGCAAGAATACTGGAGTGGGTTGCCATTTCCTCCTCCAGCACATACATGGAAAGAATGGGCTAGAATTTAAACATGGTATCCCACAAACCACAAGAAAGGATCATACCTAGAGCAGGTGGATATGATTCATTACCTTACAATTCCTTTCGACTCAGTTGATACTACCCTTGTGGCTGCTGTCCATCACAGGGATGAAAATAATTAACAGTTTCAGCTAATGCACTGACTAGATGAATGAACCATCCAAAGTACATTGAAAATGAGAAGCTGGGCTTCCCTGGTGGCTCAGTGGTCAAGAATTCACCTGCAGTGTGGGAGACACAGGTTTGATCCCTGATCTGGGAAGGTCCCCACGTGCCAGAGAAAATAAACACGTGGGCCACACTACTGAGCCAGTGCTCTAGAACCCAGGAGCTGTAACTATGGAGCCCACATACAGCAACTCCCGAAGCTGCATACCTAGATCTTGTGCTCTGCAACAAGAGAAGCCACCGCAATGAGAAGCTCTCACACTGCAACTAGAGAATAGCCCTCACTTGTAGCAACTAGAAAAAAGCCTGCACAGCGATGAAGACCCAGCACAGTAAAAAATAAATAAATAAATAAAATCATATATATGTATATATATAAATATATATGTATATAAATGAGAAGCAAACTAACTGTAGTTTCAGGAGATAATTTATATTGTTGTGTAACTCTATTATATTCTTATAAAATTCAAATTATGCTCCCTTCTAAACAGAAAAAGGTTTGGAGTAGGGATACAATTGAAAAGGTTTAGGGAGATATTCCAGTTTTTTTTTTTTTAATAACCTTTGTTGTTATTGTTTTAATCATTACACTATCAGAGCTTTGTAGGGCTACAATCCTCTCATCTCTAAGGATGAGGAAGATCTGATTTCTTTTATGCTATGAAGACTTACTTTACATAAAATCTTGATAGCTCCCGTTTGAGCTACAGACGTCAACCTACAGCAAAGCCTAAAAACACAGCAATTTCTTGAATGTTACTTTACACCAGGCTCTAAGTTATTTGTTTGTCCATACATCATCTTATTTCCTCTTTGTAAAAACTCTCCAAAGAAGCTAACATTGCTTGTCTTATTCAAAGAAAGAAATTGTTCGAGATTAACTATTTGCCCAAAATTACTAATCAGCTAAGTGGTGGCATCAGGGTGCAGAGCCACAGTGTCATAAATAGTGGAACTTAATTGTGAATATGACATAATAAAGAAATTATGCTCAGATTTTCAAAAAACTCATTACAAATACAATTTTTCATTAAATAGCCCTTTTGCTTTATATGTGATTGTTCTTTGAGAATGTCTGTGCATTTTCCAGAGTAGCTTTGAACTTCACAGAGCTTTAATTCAGCTGGAAAGAGCAGTTTATCCTTGTAACAAATAAAGGTCAAATATTTTTCTCAAACAAATGATTTAGGGAAGAAGATTGCAAATTTAAGAAAGAGCTGTGTGTATGTTTTCTAATCTTTACTAGGAAATCAACCAATGCTTTCCTGTTGACATAATTTCTGCCTTGATTGTTAAAAGTACCATATATCTAGAATACATATGCTTTATAGAACAGATAAGGAAAGGGAGTAATTTAATCACAACTAAGTGGCTAAGCACGTTTGAATGGGAAACAGGAAACTAGGCTTAAAATAGAGTAGAGTATGTGATTCAGTTGGCCTCAAAGCCTAAAACATGCTTTCTCTTTTGCGGTCTTAATAGCTTTCCTCATTCTTTTTCCAGTGCATAAATTGCTTTTTGCCCTGTGAAGAAAGTACTTGTTTGGTAAAAGTATAGGTGAGGATTAAATTTTAATACAGCAGTGAAATCCTACAGAGCACAAAATCCATAAAAAATGCACAATTCTTAGAAAGACAGAGAAAATAAAAACAAATCAGCTTCATGTCTGTACTACATCACTATTTTATCTGCTTTCAGTACCCACTCAGGCTGGAATGAGGGTGGCTGGAAACCACTTCAGTCTCTGAACACTGGTTCTGGAGATCAATTTAGTTGTACCAATGGCTCAGATGGTAAAGAATCTGCCTGTAATGCAGGAGACCCAGGTTCAATCCCTGGGTAGGGAAGATCCCCAGGAGAAGGAAATGGCTACCCACTCCAGTATTCTTGCCTTGGAAAATCCATGGACAGAGGAGCCTGGTAGGCTACAGTCCATGGGGTCGCAGAAAGTCAGACACGACTGAGGGACTACCACTTTCTTTTTAGTTTATTATCTCATTTCACTGCTTCCATAACATCTGAAGAAAACAACTTCCTTTGAAGTCCTATAGCGATGAGCATCTGTGTGATAATGGTAACATTGACTTTTAATATAATTAGGTGTTTTATCTTTAAGAGAGATTGATTTGTGATATTTAAGCTGAGAAGAAGATTCTTTCCTTTGTTAGTAAAGCTGGGAGGGTGTGAACCTGCAGCTGCTGCAGGCCAGACGCCCTGCCATGTGTAAGGAGCTGGTTCCCATTGGGGAAAAGGAACATGACACAGAAAGATGCAAGAATGAGAGGCAGAGAGAGACATATACACACTCTTGCCTGGCCCTGGATTCTTGTTTCCAGTCCCCGACAGCCGAAGCTACTTTGACTTCCGGTTTCCTGATACCTGGCTTTTCAGCTTTAATTCTGCAAGTGGCACCAATAGCTTTCCAGTAAATATCATTTGCTTTGTTATTGCTACTGCTGTTTTTATTGTGAATCTTGAGTAAGCTAGCTCAAGTTGTGTGTCAGTCACCTGCAACTGGCAGTCCGGATAACAGAGAAACATTTTCATCTCATGAGCTGAGGTATGGTCTGAACTCCAGAGGTTCTGTGACCAAGAAACAAAGTATCACACAGGCTGTTGCCCCGGCCGATGAAATTGTCTTCAGGGGCTGAAAATCAAAAGGTCTAGAAGAGTCCATGGTAAAATCATGCTGAATAAGATTCATGATAATAGGGCTAAATAGGAGGCAAAGCTATATATTGTGGTTTTCCTTGGAAGTCCAAGTTTATATGAATTGTCTTGGTCTCCTGTCTGGTTTAGCATTAGTCTCAGAGATTTGATTTTCCAAATTAAGCATTATTATCGATAGTTCCATTAAAATTGTCCAACATTGGTTTGTTAGAGTGCTGCCATTTTTAATTTCTAGCTTCTGCAGCACCTGCCTTATCAGGTAGGATGTGAGATGTGTGTGATGAAGATGCTTTTTAACATGTGATGAGGATGAAAGGCTTCCAGCAACGGCCTGTCTCACTTCTCCTTATCTATCCACATGCAGGGTGACTCACATGTCTCTTGAAATGGCAGAATGCAATGTGATTAAAGATACATTTATTAACAAAGCAAACTAAAATAGCAAACTATTGCCAGTCTTTAGGGGTAGTTGAGAAATAAGCAAACTTACTGCCCTCACCAACCACTTAAAGGACTTGCCAGTTATGTCCTGGGCCATGCCATTGTTCAAGAGGCAGGAAGCTGCCAGGCCACAGGTACCAGGGTTAGAGTGAACTGGAGGAAATTGTAGGTTGTGTGTGTGTGTGTGCATGTGCATGCTCAATTGTGTTCAACTCCTTGCAACTCCGTGGATGGTAGCCCACAAGATTCCTCTGTCCATGGGATTTCCCAGGCAAAAATACTGAAGTTGATTGCCATTTCCTTTTCCAGAGGAACTTCCTCACCCAGGGATTGGACCTGTGTCTCTTGCATTGGCAGGCAGAGTCTTTACCACTGAGCCTCCAGGGAAGCCCATCTGTTATGTTATAGATTTTTAATAAATACTTGTGTACCGAATAAGGCAGGTCTTCTACAGGTCAGTTAGATAGGTGTTTAATATCTTTCAAGGGCCACTACACTCTAGCAATTTCAAAGCTTGCTGGTGTGTTCATCAACTTGTGCAATGACAATGTTGAAGTCATTAATACCTGCTAGCTTAGAGATTTCACTACCTAGATCCTAAATATAACTGCAGTAGTTTCTTTTGCTGATACAGATTATTTTGCAATGGTTACTGGCAAGTTTAAAGAACAATCCACAGCAACTGGCCTAACTCCAGGTTAAATTTAGGAATCCTTTTCTGTATGGGGCTACCATTTCAGGATCTTCTTGGGTGGTATTTTGTCCATAAGTAGGGCTGTATTTCAATTTATTAGATTTGCCTCAAAGAGTTCAATAAAAACCTAACCTTTTAATAAGTCTTCAAAATACAATGCTAATTTTTTGAACTTTCTTCTGTCAATTCTCTCCTTTTAGTGACCTGCAAATAAAAAATTACATGCTGAAAAGATCTTTAGAATCCTTTTAGAAATTCAGGAAGTCCTTTTATCATGCTAATAATTTCCTAATTTAATAGTTTTATGGGTTAAATTATTTCTATATTATATCTTGCATGTCATTAAGTAAGGACTCAGGATGAAGTTTATCTTCTAAAGAAGTAAAAAAATTACATAAAGGTTTACTTTTCTTCCTAGTTCCAGCCTCTCTCTCTCTCTCTCTCTCTCTCTGTGTATAACTTCAGACATTTAATGTATAAGTCACTCCCTAATTCTTTAGAAATCCATGGCAAGCTAAGTTGAGGAGTGTGTTGGGCAATTTTCAATGAATTCAGTGAAAGGAAATAACTCAGGCTGATAATTAGCTAATAATTATCCTAAACTCATTGCCTATCCTAAAATCATTGCCTAACTCAACTGATAATTGCTCATAACTTTATTTTTCTTTGTTTAAATATTGCATATTTGACCCAAGTGTACCAAAATATGTTGCTGGTGGGGAGAATCCTACCCATTTTAGCACCCAAACTTGCTTTTACTGTTCCCCTTCAATGTAAGAAGCAATGATAATCAAGACAGAGGCTTAATTAGGTATTTCAATTTATCATCTTACTCAAGAAGAGCTATGGCCCAGGCAGGATATCACTGGCTCGTAGTTCTCTCCTGTATCCTCTACTCAAACCCTCTTCACAAAACCTAAACTTTCCATTGACGGTTCCTGCATGTGAAGGATAAAGAGGGAACACTTTCAAGTTAAGATAGCATTGTGATGTGGAAGCCTAAAACCTCACTCCCCTAATACCCACATGCAAGTAGGCAAAAATAATAATGATAAGCAAAGCTAAGGATTCACCAGGAGAAACCAACTACAGGACAAGATTGGGGCAAACATTTCCACCTTTCAAACATTTTATTTTCTAATAACAGAAGCCAAAGAAGCTATGGTGGCCAGGCTTCTTTCTGAGCAGCCTCATCCAAGAAGTAAAAGGGGAACCAACAAGATCCTGAGAAAAACCTCTTAGATTCTTCAACTTGGAAAGAGGTTGGCTAAAGGGGCTGAGAAGACAGTGCAAAGCAAGAACCCATGCACAGGTCAAGCGAAGTCTCTCAAGAGTAGTGACCTTGAATGCCATCGGAAGACCTCAGTATAAGCTCCATGTCACTGAGTTGAGACAGAGGAAATGAGTCACAGCCCAAAGGGATCACCTCCTGTGTGGATAGAAGAGTCTCGTATAGAATAATTAAGGGGGATCTTAGAATATTAAACAGAATCCTTTCATTCAGTTCTTTCATTCATTCTCAACTGAGTTTTCCCACTTCCTTGCTCCATACACCAAGACTATAGCCAGTGTATAGACTATTGAGTACTTTAAGTGTAAAATATAAGGGGGTGGCGGGAATAGCCTGAAATAACTGGGAAGAATATTTTTCTATCCCTTTCTAGAAAAATTTCAAATTTATGAAAATGTCTTTCTAGTGCAGAAAGTTCTGGGATTGGCTTACAAGTTAGTTTCACGTGGACAAACAACCATAGGGAGAATTTTGATATTAGCTTTTTAAGTTTGGATGTTAATTCTTCAAGTAACCCATAGTTATTTTTTTCTAACCCCAAAGTGTATTAACACGCTTTCCCACAGTCATTTTGACTTTTCTGACGTTTCCTTTTAATCAAATTGTCATTAACATCTGTTTCAGGCAGAAAGACTTTCCCACGATAGCAAAACTATGATGATTTTTTCATATGGAGAATGTAATGGAAATGCGTGAATTGAGGAAAACAAACCAACAACTTGAAAAATCATGGGATGAAGGAAAAATTTGATTGAAATATAAATTGAACATAAACTTTATTCTGTGGGGAAGATTATGAGAAAGATACATTACTCACAGCAGGTTTTTCTTGTCTAAAAGCTTGCAGAGGACCAACCAATAGTTGCAGCATTTTGGTTTTCCTGGGGCAAGCCTCAACTAACTCTTCTGTCTTACTGCCCTTCCTGGGGACTTTCCCAACATGAAAGAAGCCTTTGAAACAGTCTCTCTTGTCATTAGTGGGTCTTTATTGTCATGAGCAATGAGGCAAGTCAAACACTTTTTCCTTAATAATACAAGGTAAAAAAAAAAAAATATGAGATAAACCAAGGTGTCAAAAACTGTTGGATAAGGAAATTCCCTGGTGGTCCAGTGGTTAGGATTCCATGCTTTTAAGCTGGGGTTCGATCCCTGGGCTGGAAACTAAGATCTTGTAGGACTTGTAGCACAGCCAAAAACCAAAACAAAACCATTGAATGATAACTAGTGAGGCACTTGTCTTTGTTATTATAGCCATTTGATGGCTAAAACTGTCTCTAACTCTCATCCCCACTGGCATAAACTTTTACCCATTTACCCATTCCCATCACCAAGAGAAGTACTGAAAAATGGCAGGTACCACTGAACTAACTTTGTTCATATGTTCTTTTTAGAACAGGTTCTTGATTACTTTCCATGAACAACAGACTTCTCAAGCTCATCAAAATTTACCACAAGGCTCCTGGCTTCTTTTAAACACCATACTTGAGTATTGTACCCAAAACAAGTTTGCTTCAAAAAAGGCAAAGGAAGGATTGTTTAGCAAAAGCATTCTACATAATTGCCCTGAGAGGTTGGCTAACATTCTAGAAAATTCTTTATAGATTAAAAATTAAACAGATCAGAATCTTAGAGCTGGAAAAAATATCCAAGATATCTAGTTTCTCTCTCGCTCTCTAGTATACTGTTGTTTGATATGCAATTTTTCTTAATAACCTTTCTTCATTCATCTGTTCTACAGGTATTTATTGGTGGTGGTGGTTTAGTTACTAAGTGGTGTCTGACTCATAGTGAGATAGCCCACCAGGCTCTTCTGTCCATGGGATTTTCCAAGCAAGAACACTGGAGTGGGTTGCCATTTCCTTCTCCAGGGAATCTTCCTGACCCAGGGATTGGACCTGTGTCTCCTGCCTTGCAAGTGGATTCTTTACCCCTGAGCCACCAGGGAAGCTGCAGGTATTGATTAATCTCTGTTAATCTCTGCTAGGTACTGGGTATAGAGGGCTGAGCAAAACACATAGTCTCTGGTCTTATGGACTTTCAATTCTCCTGAGAAAGACAAAACCAGATCATCATGCAAATAACTCTATAATCCCAATTTGACAAGTTTTGGTTGCTCCAGTTGTACAGGATTTATTATTTTTATAGGTAGCTATTCTATTTATATAGTACTGACTATGAGAAAGTTCTTCTAAATCTATTTCTATCTCTTGTAACTCAGGCCATCATTTTTACATGCTTTGAGGAAGCTTCGTAACACCATGTTTGCACCATCTTCTTCAGTCTTTGCCAGGGTTTTAAATCCTGTATGTCAGGAGGGTATTTCTTAGTTGAGTTCATTTCCACCCTTATTGATCGAGCACACTCAGAATCCAGCTCCAAATAGAAAATATGGTCCAAAAGAGTACATGCTCTCCAGTGTTCATTGCAGCACTGTTTACAATAGGCAAGGCATGGAAGCAATCTAAATGTCCACTGACAGAGGAATAGATCAAGATGTGGTACATATAGACAATGGAATATTATCCAGCCATTAAAAAGAATGAAATAATTCCATTTGCATCAACATGGATGGGCCTAGAGATTGTCCTACTGAGTAAAGAAAGATACGTCAGACAGAGAAGGAAAAATGTCATAAGACATCCCTTAAATTGGGAATCTAAAAAGAAATGATACAAATGAAATTATTTACAAAACAAAAACAGACTCACAGACTTAGAGAACAAACTTAAGGTTGCCTGGGCGAAGGATGGGGAGAAGGGATAGTTAGGGAGTTTGGGATTGACGTGTACACGCTGCTATATTAAGAACAGATACGGGCTTCCTTGGTGGCTTGGTGGTAAAGAATCTGCTGGCCAATGTGGGAGACTTGGGTTTGGTCCCTGGTTCAAGAAGATCCCACATGCAGCTAAGAAAGAGCCTATGCACCACAACTGACCCTGTATTCTAGAGCCCAGGCTCTTCACTCAGAGAGACTGAGACCCTACACTCCAGCTACTGAAGCTTACATGCCCTAGAGCCTGTGCTCTGAAATAAGAGAAACCACCTCAATGAGAAACCCATGAACAGCAACTAGAGAGTAGCTCCTGCTCGCCACAACTAGAGAAAAGCCTGTGCAGTAACAAAGACCCAGCACAGCCAAAAATAAACAGATTGAAAAACATTTTTTTTATTTTTTAAAAGAATGGATAATCAACAAGGTCCTACTGTAGAGCCCAGGGAACTCTGCTCACTATTATGCAGCAGCCTGGAGGGGAGGGGAGTTTCAGGGAGAATGGATACATGAATACGTATGGCTGAGTCGCTCTGCTCTGCACCAGAAACTATCACCACACTATTAATCGGCTACTGTTATTGTTCAACCGCTAGGTCATATCTGACTTTGCAACCCCATGGACTGTGGCACGCCAGACTTCTCTGTCCTCCGCTCTCTCCTGGAGTTTACTCATGGTCATGTCCATTGAGTCAATGATGCTATCTAAGCATCTCATCTGGCTGTATATAATCGGCTATACCCCAACACAAAACACAAAGTTAAAGAATCCAGCTCCCTGGGAATTCTCCCAACTTCTGCTAGTACGTGTTGGCTGGATGCTACAGCTCTGACAGAGTGGAGTCTCTTTTCTTCCTTATCAGGTCCAACACATTCCAGCTGGGTTATAGTTGTCTTTGTGGACAGTGGGGGAAGTGGGGGCCGATCCTGACTATGTTTTAGACTATTTCACAGGAAGACATCTGCAGAAGTAAAGGGGGAAGTTCAGTCCCTTAATGGGAAGGAGTAGGCCATTCTGGGCTCACAAACAGGGGAATCTAGAGATTCAAGAATTTCAGATGACCTCACCCATATGTCAGCATCTCATTCTTTGTCACAAAAAGCCTGATCTTGGCCCAGCAGGCTGAGAAGAATCTTGAGTTCTTCTCCTCTTAATCAATGCTGGGCCTGGTCCTCTGCTTTCATTGCCCACTAGCTATAGAACATTATAATCTTTCATATGTTATGGATACAAAAGACGCCCTCGGGCTTACAAACTCAACTTTTCATTGCCAATTAATAACTTTCTGCCTTTGATCTTTTCCAATTTGTCAATCAAGCTTAGCACTCAATTTTTCCATCCTTATAGTTATGTTTACCTCTATTTCTCAAATGCCAGGAACATCACACATGCATGTGAAATTTCTTTCACCAGGATCCCATTTCAGGTCACCATCAGTGAAAGTTTTAGCTGTAGCCCAGTAAACTTCTGCAGGGACTGTGTTTCAACTTCTGTCAGTGCTCCTCATTACCAGTTAGGGGCACATAATCTAATCCCCAAATCCCATCTTAGTGTCTGCTTTCTTAGACTCTGTTTGGTACGGATAGTTGCACCACTGGGTTTCCCAGGTGGTGCTGGTGGTAAAGAATCTGCCTACCTATGCAGGAGGCATAAGAGACATGGGTTCAATGCCTGGGTCAGGAAGATTTCCTGGAGGAGGGCATGTCCACTTCAGTATTCTCGCCTGGAGAATCCCACGGACAGAGGAGCCTGTAGGCTACAGCCTGTGGGGTAGCAAAGAGTTGGACATGACTGAAGCAACTTAACACACACATTGCAACATTAGTCCCCGAGGAAGCAGACTTCTAGACAGAAATTAGAGAGAGAGGAGTTTATTAAAGTGTGCTGTTAGGGTGGTGACTGCAGCCATGAAATTAAAAAACTCTTGCTCCCTGGAAGGAAAGCTATGATCAACCTAGACAGCATATTAAAAATCAGAGACATTACTTTGCCAACCAAGGTCTGTCTAGTCAAAGCTATGGTTTTTCCAGTAGTCATGTATGGATATGAGAGTTGGACTATAAGGAAAGCTGAGCACCGAAGAATTGATGCTTTTGAACTGTGGTGTTGGAGAAGACTCTTGAGAGTCCCTTGGACTGCAAGGAGATCCAACCAGTCCATCTTAAAGGAAATCAGTCCTGAATATTCATTGGAAGGACTGATGCTGAAGCTGAAACTCCAGTACTTTGACCACCTGATGTGAAGAACTGACTCACTAGACAAGACCCTGAGGCTGGGAAAAATTGAAGGCAGGAGGAGAAGGGGATGACAGAGGATAAGATGGTTGAATGGCATCACTGACTCGATGGATGTGAGTTTGAGTAAACTCCAGGAGTTGATGATGGACAGGGAAGCCTCATGTGCTGCAGTCCATGGGGTCGCAAAGAGTTGGACACGACTGAGTGACTGAACTGAACTGAATTTAGGATGTACATCTATGAAATAGAAGAGGAAGAAGGGAGACAGGACTGTACAAAGGATATATTGGCCTTGCCATAGTCTCAACAAAGGCCTCAACTCATCCTGAGGGAAGTTCTGAAACTGGGATACTCTTTAGGGCTGTCCAAACTTGGGACAAGGGGGCTAGACTTTTATACTCCTGAGTCAACCCATCAGTGAGTACAGATCACCCTAGGAAGGCACCATGACCTTGGGTGAGATGGGACTCTTCAGTGGAACCACTCACTAAAGAGAGAGCTGAAGCTGTCTGCTGGGCATTCCTCCAGCAGCTTGGGAAAGAAATCTTTCATTTATGAAGGTGGTGCATCATATCTATCGGGCTTCCCAGGTGGCACTAGTGGTAAAGAATCCACCTGCCAATGCAGGAGATGTGGGTTCAATTCCTGGGTCAGGAAGATCCCTTGGAGGAACAAATGGCAACCCATTCCGGTATTCTTGCCTGGAGAATCCCATGGACAGAGGAGCCTGGCCGGTTACAGTCCATGGGATCACAAAGAGTCAGACACAACTGAGCCACTGAGCACGCATGCATCATATCTATTAGAGAGAAAATGGGAGAACTTCTGAATTTCAAAGTCAGTAAAGTGGCTGGGGCTATCTCTAGTATTTTCTGTTTAAATATGCTTCACCCCCATTCTGGGCTTCCCTGGTGGCTCAGTTGGTAAAGAATCCGGTTCTATCTTTGGGTTGGGATGATCTCCTGGAGGGGGGCATGGCAAACCACTCCTGTATCCCTGCCTGGAGAATCCCCACAGACAGAGAAGCCTGGCGGGCTACAGTTCATGGGATCACAAAGAGTCGGACACGATTTAGCGACCAAACACAGCAGCAGCCCCATTCTCCTCTGCACTAATTGCCTCATGATACAAAAGTGCATCTGTATCCACAAAATAGTCTTTTCAAAATATCAAAGAGAACCTGTTTTATTTCTCTTATTAACCTATCTGAGCTTTATACCATCTTAAGAAAACAGATTTTTTTTTAGTACTGAGAAAGGGTGTAGGAAGCTTTGAATTCAAATGCTTTCTGTTTCCCCACTCTGTCTTTTCTAGTTGATAGTATTCCTTATGCTGCAGTCTCTAAGTAATCTTTACTGTGAGTAATAGATATACAGTAAAAATCATTCCATTGTCTGTCAGCCAGACTTGCCTTGTGATTTATAAATGCAGTTTTGGAATTCAGGAATTCCTTTTCTCTTTATCAATTCTGGCTCTCAAATTAAACTCTCTGCAGAGTAGAAATTTAAAAATTAATTTGGGGGACTTCCCTGGCTGTCCACTGACTAAGACTCTGTACTTTTAATGCAGAGGTTGGAGTGGGGGCATGGGTTCAATTCCTGGCCAGGGAACTACGGCCCTATATGCCATGTGGCCAAAAAAAAAAACAAGCAAAACAAGTAAACAAAAAAAAATTCCCTGATGACCAAAGAAACTTTATAGCAGCTCTGAATGCAGATCTTCAGTCCTCTCCTGTATAAGAGAGAAATAAATTTAAAAATAAATAAATAATAATAATTTATTTGGCAATAATAGTTGACTAGGGAATTTATGGTTCTCCTAAAAGTCAATGTTTCAAAGGATGGAGAGTTTTAAAGAATTACTAATTGAAATGAATATAGCTGTGTTTAAAGTTTTCCCAAACTCTAGTTATTATACAGTAGTGTTCCATACTTTACATATATATTGGCATAATATATTTAAAATGTAAAAAATATTTGCATCTCATCCCAGTTTTTGTATCCATTGCTAAACTCCATTCAAGTGGTAGAAAGAATTTTTTATATGTACTTTCCTGAAGATTGGGCTGATACAACAAATAAGCCAATTAAATGCTTAATAGGATTTGTAAATCTACAGCAGGAACAAATAATCTTGAAAACAAAGCTAAAATGTGCAACAGCAGGCTCTATTGGGAAAAAAAAACAACAAGGATAAGTGAATTCTGACTTCTCTGAACTAGTATAACTTGAAGCAGATTCAAAAGATACAAGATGTGACCTGCATGCTCAGTCATTCAATTATGTCCAACTCTTTGAACCCCATGGACTGTAGCCTGCCACACTCCTCTAGCCATGGGATTTTCCAGGCAAGAACACTGAAGTGGGTTATCTTGATTCAGTTCAGTCGCTCAGTCATGTCCCACTCTTTGTGAACCCATGGACTGCAGCATGCCAAGTCTCCCTGTCCATCACCAACTCCTGGAGCTTACTCAAACTCATGTCCATTGAGTCACTGATCCCATCCAACCATCTCATCTTCTGTCATCCCCTTCTCCTCCCACCTCCAATCTTCAATCTTCAATCAGAGTCTTTTCAAATGAGGCAGTTCTTAACATCAGGTGGCCAAAGTATTGGAGTTTCAGCTTTAGCATCAGTCCTTCCAATGAATATTCAGGACTGATTTCCTTTAAGATGAACTGGTTGAATCTCCTTGCAGTCCAAGGGACTCTGAAGAGTCTTCGCCAACACCACGGTTCAAAAGCACCAATTCTTCAGTGCTCATCCTTCTTTATGGTTCAAATTTCACATCCATACATGACTACTGGAAAAACCATAGCTTTGACTAGAAGGACCTTTGTTGACAAAGTAATGTCTCTGCTTTTTAATATGCTGTCTAGGTTTGTCATAGATTTTCTTTCAAGGAGCAAGTGTCTTTCAATTTCATGGCTGCAGTCACCATCTGCAGTGATTTTGGAACCCAAAAAAAATAGTCTGCCACTGTTTCCCCATCTATTTGCCATGAAGTGATGGGACCAGATGCCATGATCTAGTTTTCTGAATGTTGAGTTTTAAGCCAGTTTTTCACTTTCCTCTTTCATCAAGAGGCTTTTTAGTTCCTCTTCACTTTCTACCATAAGGGTGATGTTATCTGCATATCTGAGGTTATTGATATTTCTCCTGACAATCTTGATTCCAGCTTGTGCTTCTTCCAGCCCAGCTTTTCTCATGATGTACTCTGCATATAAGTTAAATAAGCAGGGTGACAATATACAGCCTTGACGTACTCCTTTTCCTATTTGGAACCAGTCTGTTGTTCCATGTCCAGTTCCAACTGTTGCTTCCTGACCTGCATAGACATTTCTCAAGAGGCAGGTCAGGTGGTCTGGTATTCACATCTCTTGAAGAATTTTCCACAGTTTGTTGTGATCCACAGTCAAAGGCTTTGGCATAGTCAATAAAGCAGAAATAGATGTTTTTCTGGAACTCTCTTGCTTTTTCAATGAACCGACAGATGTTGGCAACAGATGTTGGATTATCTTGATACCAAAGTATAAATTAAACTACCCCCAGGGAAGATACAGGAACTTAATAAGATGAAAGAAGGAAATAGAGATGATGTATCATTGATGAGAGCTTAGAAAAGTTGATTTTTAAGAAAAAGTTCTTTCCTACCTGTTTTTTACATAGGAGAACTGAAATTCTGGATGGGTTTAGAAGTATTGGGGAACATATAGTCACCATCCTCTGGACTCCTGAAAATGACGTATGAGACCATAAACTTCACAGAGAAGTTTCATGTGTAACTTTACTGTACCTTAGGGATAGATCAGCAGTGACTTAGGGGGATGACTAGGCTGATGGGCTTGGGGTGGCCTTAGAAAGCCACTTGTAGCTCAAGCAGTAGACATTACACTTTTATCCAATACCCTTTCTCCTTCTCTGTCTCCCTGTTTGCATGTGAAAGAAAGATTTCCCAGTCCTCTTGCAGTTAGGTGGGACCATGTTTCTAATTTGGCCAATAAAATGTAATTGGAAGCAGTGTGTCAAGTCAGAAGCCGAGTTAGTGAAAAATCCCAAGTTGATTCTCTAGTTCCTCTCTTACCTATCACAGTGACAGGGAATCATGTTGTCTAGACACTATGGCTACAACATGGTTAGTGAAATTTTCAGCATGGTCCCTGACAAGCTCTATGGAGCAGAGTCCTCCAGAAAACCTCAGCAGGCACGCAGCATTAGTTAGAAACAAACTTTTGCGTGCTCAGTCACTGATATTTGGGATTAGTTTTCTTTCTTCCTCTCCTTCTTTCTTCTGTATCCTATCAGTAGGTAAATAGATGAAAATTCTCAAAGTCCCAAATGAAGAGAATTCAGAGGGCCTTAACAAACTCAAGGTTAGAATGTAGAGGATTAGCACATATGTGGATTTGGGCAGTAGTTCCTGTCTTCATGATGGCACCAAAAAATCTACATGTGATATGCATAAGTGCTAAGTTACTTCAGTCATGTCCGACTCTGTGTGACCCTATGGACTGTATCCCACTGGTCTCCTCTGCCCATGGGATTCTCCAGGCAAGAATACTGGAGTGGGTTGATATGCCCTCCTCCAGGGGATCCTCTTGACCCACGGATCAAACCCACGTCTC
Organism: Cervus canadensis; assembly: GCF_019320065.1. Classification (NCBI taxonomy): domain Eukaryota; kingdom Metazoa; phylum Chordata; class Mammalia; order Artiodactyla; family Cervidae; genus Cervus; species Cervus canadensis. The sequence goes on along the minus strand of NC_057406.1, from coordinate 30,646,987 downwards.
CTTACGTTTCCTGCATTGGCAGGCAGGTTCTTTTACTCCTAGCACCACCTGGGATATGTGATATAGCAAAGGCCAAAGACCCTAATTCTTGTTGCAGAATAATATGTAAGTATCATGTAAGTAATAATTACATAAGTAATATGTATGTAATATTTAAAGTGTTCTCTGAAAATATACATTTGCACTAAAGGAAAGGAAGAAGAATAAAGGTAAGAGGGAAATTTTTGAGCAACTGATTTTAAATACTGAATGGTCCACTTTAAAAATCATATATAATGGCATTACTTTAAATGCAGAATTAATTTTTTTCCTGTCGTCCACAAAAAGTGAGAACTCATAATGTAAGTTGAGTAGACCAAGCAGAGTCAGAGATAGTACCAAAAATCAATAAAAGGCAGAGTTGGCTTTGTAGAAAATTGGCCCGTGAAGAATACTTTAGAAACCTGAGCATGAATGAGGCACAATAATTAAAAAGAAGAGACAACATTAATTTTATTTCCAGATGATGAAATGACTTTCTTAATATTTATTTTTAATTGGAGGATAATTGCTTTACAATGTTCTATTGGTTTCTGTCACACAGCAACGTGTATCAGCCATAAGTATAAATAGGGAGTGTCCCTATTATAACTAAAATTGAACCTCCTATTGAACCTCCTGTTGAACCCTCCTTATTGAACCTCCCTTCCACCCTCCAACCCATCACACTCTTCTAGATTGTCACAGAGCCCTGAATTGAGTTCCTAGTTGATACAATTTCCTGCTAGCCATCTATTTTACGAATGGTAATGTATGTGTCTCAGTGTTACTCATCCCACCCTCTCCTTCCCTTGCTGGGTCCATACATGTGTTCTTTATGTCTGCGTCTCTATTCCTGCCCTGCAAATATGTTCCTCAGAACCTTTTTTCTAGATTCCATATATATGCATCAATACACGATATTTGTTTTTCTCTTTCTGACTGACTTCACTCTGTATAACGGGCTCCAGGTTCATCCACCTCACTAGAACTGACTCATTCATTTCTTTATATGGCTGAGTAATATTTCATTTTATATATGTACCACAGCTTCTCTGTCCATTTAGGTCGATGGATATCTAGCTTTCTTCCATGTCCTGGCAATTGCAGATAGTGCCACAGTGCACATCGAGGTACATGTGGACAGAGGAGCCTGGTAGGCTGCAGTCCATGGGGTTGCTAAGAGTCGGACACGGCTGAAGCGACTTAGCAGCAGCAGCAGCAGTTTTCTTTTGAATTATGGCTTTCTCGGGGTATATGCCCAGAGGTGGGATTCCTGAGTCAGATGGCAGTTTTATTTCTAGTTTTCTAAGGAATAAGCTGACTAACTTTAAAAAGTCTGATGAGTCAGCAGCAAAACTATTAGAACAACAATAATCTCAGTAACTTATCTAATTTCAATACAAATAAGCATTGATTCAATACAAATGAAGCCACCAATTTCCCAAATTTAAGAAGCAGAAGTTATACAATGTTAAGATGTTCTATTCATACCTGTATATCAATTATGTATTTGTGTTGCATTTTGTTGCTAATTACAGAGTTTGGTAAGATGTCTAGCATTTAAATGATAAGTAAAATAATTTTTCTATATAAAAAATCACAAGCTACAATACACAACTTTAAGAAATTCTGTTTACAATAGTGTATCAGTTTATGAAATGCACTTTGCTACTTGGGACGGGGACTGAAACATAAAAGCTGTGTGAACAAAATGGAAGCCCCTTTGCTTTTCACTAAAAAATGTCTAGAGATAGATAGTCCAGGGCTAGTACGGCTCTAAATTTTCAGGCTTCTTATCTCTTTCTGTTTTGTCATCCTTGGAAAATGGCTTTCTATCATTAAGTTTGCCCCATGTTTATTATGACTGCTGGAACTCCAGCCATCATGTCTATAGTCCCAACGGCAGGAACGAGAAGGTTAAATGGTACCCTTACCCTATTGTCTGTCCTCATTGTAATAAACCTTTCCAGGAGTGTCATCTGAAAACATTCACCCATTGGCCAGAAATTAGCCACAGGCTAGCTATAAGGGAGAAAGTGAAAGTCACTCAGTCGTCTTCAACTCTTTGTGACTCCATGGACTATACAGTCTATTGAATTCTCCAGGCCAGAATACTGGAGTGGGTGGCCTTTCCCTTCTCCAGGGGATCTTCCTAACCCAGAGATAGAACCCAGGTCTACACCATTGCAGGCAGATTCTTTACCAGCTGAGCCACAAGGAAAGCCCATAAGGGAGATAGGGGAATGTAATCTTTGTGGAAATTTCTTCAAGAGATGAGAATACCAGACTACCTTACCTGCCTCATAAGAACCCTGTGTGCAAATCAAGAAGCAACAGTTAGAATTGGACATGAAACAATAGACTGATTCCAAATCGGGAAAGGAATACGTCAAGGCTGTATATTGTCACCCTGCTGATTTCACTTCTATGCGGAGTACATCATGCGAAATGCTAGACTGGATGAAGTACAAGCTGGAATCAAGATTGCCTGGAGAAATATCAATAACCTCAGATATGTAGATGACACCTTATGGCAGAAAGCGAAGAACTAAAGAGCCTCTTGATGAAGGTGAAAGAGGAGAGTGAAAAAAGATGGCTTTAAACTCAATATTCAAAAAATGAAGATCATGGCATCTGGTCCCATCACTTCATGACAAATAGAAGGGGAAACAATGGAAACAGTGACAGACTTTATTTTGGGGGGCTTCAAGATCACTGCAGATGGTGACTGCAGCCATAAAATTAAAAGACACTTGCTCCTTGAAAGAAAATCTATGACAAACCTAGACAGCATGTTAAAAAGCAGAGACATTACTTTGCCAACCAAAGCTATGGTTTTTCCAGTAGTCATGAATGGATGTGAAGGTTGGACCATAAAGAAGGAGGAGTGCTGAAGATATGATACTTTTGAACTGTGGTGTTGGAGAAGACTCTTGAGAGTCCCTTGGATTGCAAGGAGATAAAACCAGTCAATCCTAAAGGAAATCAATCCTGAATATTCATTGGAGGGATTGATGCTAAAGCTGAAGCTCCAATACTTTGGCCACCTGTTTCTAAGAGCCGATTCATTAGAGAAGATCTTGATTCTGGGAAAGGTCAAAGACAGGAGGAGAATGGGAACAACAGAGGATGAGATGGTTGGATGGCATCACTGACTCAATGGACACGAATTTGAGCAAGCTCCAGGAGATAGTGAAGGACAGGGAAGCTTGGAGTGCTGCAGTCCATGGGGTCGCAAAGAGTCGGACAACACGGAGCTACTGAGCAGTAACAACCTTTTAACTGAGCACTTAACCACTTCGAATCAAACCAAGATAATTTTATTAAAGGAGAAAAGGAAAATGGATATTAGTTTGGGCAAGTAGCCATCTCTGCCATAAGAACCATTTGAAAATGTATAATGTTTAGAATTATGGAAAATCTGTTCTTGGCCATGTAAAATAAGATTTGAATAAACCAAATTTCAGCAAAGTTGAAAAATATTTGAATGAAATTAGAAGTGCAAGGGTGACCTTAGGTGGGAGAGACCTGAGGATGGAATGCATTGCTGTCAAGGTTCTAGCTTTTGTTCAGGGTGGCGTTTACAAGTGCTTATTTCATTATTAAAAATTACTGGGCTTCCCTGGCCGTCCAGTGGTTAAGAGTCTACCTGTCAATGCAAAGGACACAGTTTCAATCCCTGGTCGAGGAAGATTCCACATGCCCTGGGACAACTAAGCCCATGCACAACTACCGAGCTTACATGCTGCAACTACTGAAGCCCTGAGTGCCCTAGAGCCTATGCTCCACCACAAGAGAAGCCACTGTAATGAGAAACATGTGCTCTGCAACTAGAGGGCAGCCTCCGCTTGCTGCAACTAAAGAAAGCCCATACACAGCAATAAAGGCCCAGAGCAGCCAAAAGGAATATAATAAATTAAAAATAGAAAAATAAAACCAACTTTATTACAAAAAAGAAATCCTAGGAAAAAATTATTAGCTAACAGTAAATAGAAGCAGACCCCACATGAGCGAACAATAAGAGTGTGTCATGAGTCAATGTTTTGTTACTCATACATTTCAAAAAAAGGTGCAATTTTCAAATTTGAATTTTTTTAATTCAAAAACAACTTTAGAGTTAGAGCTATACATGGATGAGAAAGCCAAGAAAACAATGAGAAAAGAGAAGAAAGAAAAAAATGTGCAGTGTCAAAATTTTAATACTCCAAACACATTATTTTAGCTAAGCACTTTGCTTCTTGGAAGAAGGAACCAGATCCTAGTCATAAATCCACACTGTTGTAAATTCACGGGTGACATCTTGTGTGTATTTTATTGGGAGTAATGGAAAGGAATTTATTGTTCATCTTTCTGCACCAAAGAAAGGTGCTCCTTGCTGTATTCATTCTACTACATTCTGCCATGACTCATCTAAGGATTTCAAGGTCTTTTTTTTTTTTTTTTTAATGCTGTGTCATTATCACCTTCTGCAAAGACTCTTAGTTACTTAGCCCAATATCCATCCTCTCTTTCTGCCTTGATCTTGTTCAGAACCACCAGTGGCATGGAAGTGAAAGCGTGTAACTTCTAGGAAATTCTCTGAAAAGCATGCTCCTTTTGGCTTTTCTACTGTGTCTTCCCTCCTCCTGCCTAAAATGCAGAAATGATGCATTTGTGAGCCCCATGTGTGACTGAAGCCTGAAGTCTGTGACTCCACAGAGCCCCTGTATCAGGCTCGGGCTGCACTCGCCGAACTTCCTCCAACACCAGAGCATAAACTCATGCTTCTCCATTTCCTTAGTAGGGTCTCTGTTACACGCGACTGAACCCAATCCTAACTGACACAGTTACCTTCTCTAGGTTATTTGCATGCGTGCTCAGTTGCTCAGTCTTGTCCGACTCTTTGTGACCCCATGGACTGTAGCCCACCAGGCTCCTCTGTCTATGGGATTCTCCAGGCAAGAATACTGGAGTGGGTTGCCATGCCTTCCTCCAGGGGATCTTCCAACCCTGGGATCAAACCTAAGTTTCCTGCGGCTCCTGCATTGCAGGCGATTCTTTACCCACTGAGCCACCTGGGAAACCCTTTTCTTGGTTAGATATCAAGCAATTTTGTGTGTGTGTGTGAAGCAATTTTAAGAATCACGGGAAGCCAGCAGGAGAATGCTAAGCAGAATCTATATTGTGAAGCAGGATCTTAAAGACAGTGATGGGAAAGATTCTTTATCCTGTGCATTGGAGAAGACATCCTCTAAGACACACACACATTACATTTTACTGTTCAGTTCAGTTCGGTCACTCAGCCATGTCCAACTCTTTGTGACTCCATGCACTGCAGCACACCAGGCTTCCCTGTCCATCACCAGCTCTTGGAATTTACTCAAACTTATGTACATTGAGTGGGCGATACTGTCCAACCATCTCATCCTCTGTTGTCCCTTTATCCTCCTGCCTTCAATCTTTCTCAGCCTTCAATTTTTCCCAGCATCAGGGTCTTTTCCAATGAGTCATTTCTTTGCATCAGGTGGCCAAAGTATTGGAGTTTCAGCTTCAGCATCAGTCCTTCCAATGAATATTCAGGACTGATTTCCTGTAGAATGGACTGGTTGGATCTCATTGCAGTCCAAGGGACTCTCAAGAATCTTCTCCAACATCACAGTTGAAAAGAATCAATTCTTCAGCGTTCAGCTTTCTTTATAGTCCAACTTTCACATCCAGACATGACTACTGGAAAAACCATAGCTTTGACTAGATTGGCAAAGTAATGTCTCTGCTTTTTAATATGTTGCCTAGTTTGGTTATAGCTTTCCTTCCAAGGAGCAATCATCCTTTAATTTCATGGCTGTAGTCACCATCTGCAGTGATTTTGGAACCCCCAAAAATAAAATCTGTCACTGTTTCCATTGTTTCCCCATCTATTTGCCATGAAGTGGTGGGACCAGATGCCATGATCTTAGTTTTCTGAGTGTTGAGTTTTAAGCCAGGTTTTTCACTTTTCTCTTTCACTTTCATCAAGAGGCTCTTAGTTCCTCTTCTTTCTGCCATAAGGGTGGTGCCATTTTGCATATCTGAGGTTATTGATATTTCTCCCAGCAATCTTGACTCCAGCTTGTGCTTCATCCAGCCTGGCATTTTGCATGATGTACTCTGCATATAAGTTAAATAAGCAGGATGACAATATACAGCCTTGACATACTCCTTTCCCTATTTGGAACCAGTCTGTTGTTTCATGTCCAGTTCTAACTGTTGCTTCTTGACCTGCATACAGATTTCTCAGGAGGCAGGTAAGGTGGTCTGGTATTCCCATCTCTTGAAGAACTTTCCACAGTTTGTTGTGATCCACACAATCAAAGGCTTTGGCATAGTCAATAAAGTGGAAGTAGATGTTTTTCTGGAACTCTCTTGCTTTTTCGGTGATCCAATAGATATTAGCGATTTGATCTCTGGTTTCTCTGCCTTTTCTAAACCCAGTTTGAACATCTGGAAGTTCACGGTTCACATACTATTGAAGCCTGGCTTGGAGAACTTTGAGCATTACTTTACTAGCGTGTGAGATGACTGTAACTGTGCAGTAGTTTGAGCATTCTTTGGCATTGCCTTTCTTTGAGATTGGAATATTTACTGTTATAGTCTTACAAATAGGAAAATTACCTCTTCCAAAGCAGTCTCTTCCATCTTAAGAGCTCTTATACTTTCAATGTGGAGACAAGATTTGTATTTACAAATATAAAATGGAATGTTAGTAAACAAAAATTATCTGGGATTAACTAATATTCATTACTCAAAATTAAGTCTGCAGGCCAGAAAGCATGTTTGATGAAGTGTAAATTATCTATATAATACTCAGGCCCAGGGAAACATGCCATTCCTAAATGTTTGCACCTCAGCAATATTTTTAAATTTTTGTTGATTAACACAAGAAATAATCTTGTCCAACAACAAAAACAAGAGAAATAGGCTTATCCAATTCTTTTAGGTTGACTACTAGTCTGAAAGGTAGAAACCCTCAGTATAGCGCCACCTTGTTTCTTGGTATATACCCTTGTGACTAACCTGATATAATATTACCTGACTTTAAACTTTAAACTGGCCATAGAAGCCAGTTGTTGCCAATGCCAAGGCTTGCTCTCAAATGAGGGTTTGTAAATATTGAAGGGAAAGCTAAGAATTAGCTATTACTTCCATAATTGAAAGAGGCATTCAGAGTGACTTTAAACCTTATGTAAACATTCAGAAAATGGGCAGAGTAGAAATTACCAGAGATATTTTGTTCCCTCAGGGTTGTAAGAGGCTAAAATATTTTTATACAATTTCTGTTCTCCAAACCTAACAAACACATTTATGACATGAATTAAAACAATTTAAATACATGTATGTTCTTAACCTCTGTTTTACTTCCACCCACTTAAGTGGTACCAACTCTTTCTGCCACATTGCCTCTTCTCCTCTATCTCTGAGGAAAGTTTTGCCTTTCCCAGCTGGGTTACCCTCAGAAATAAGGAAGAAAATGATAGGCACAGGACAAATACTATGAAAGATTATAGAATTAAGCAAAGATGGAAAAAATAGAGGGGCCAGGTATACAGTGTTTACCTTACAGTGTTTGTGGGGAAAAAAGCAAAAACATGGAGTTATTTTGAGATTACTATTTTTGTATATGGATTGTGTAATTTTGAACTATTGCTCTGAGATTTTAATAAGGTAATGGACTTTATGCCCTAATCTAGACCCGTATTTGTCAACTGTTGAAAACCCATGCTTTTTTAGATGCATATAAAACTTACACTGCTACCCTATTGCAGGGATGCTGACATGGCCCCCCTAAGGCATAGTTGAAAGTCACCGGGTATCTACCAAGGCAAACTTGTCAAGATTTATTTTCTGTAGATTGAATTATGAAAACAATAGATGCTTTTTAAAGAATATAAGTATCCTGTTATATGTCAAGTGATATATGAGCTCTCATGCCAAAATTGGCTATGTCCCTTATGATCAAGACCATCCCCAAGAAAAAGAAATGTAAAAAGGCAAAATGGTTGTCTGAGGAGGCCTTAAAAATAGCTGAGAAAAGAAGAGAAGCTAAAGGCAAAGGAGAAAAGGGAAGATATACCCATCTGAATGCAGAGTTCCAAAGAATAGCAAGGAGAAATAAGAAAGCCTTCCTCAGTGATCAATGCAAATAAATAGTGGAAAACAATAGAATGGGAAAAACTAGAGATCTCTTCAAGAAAATTAGAGATACCAAGGGAACATTTCATGCAAAGATGGGTACATTAAAGGACCGAAATGGTATGGATCTAAGAGAAGCAGAAGATATTAAGAAGAGGTGACAAGAATACACAGAAGAACTATACAAAAAGATTTTGACCCAGATAACCACAATGGTGTGATCACTCACCTAGAACCAGACACCTTGGAAAGCAAAGTCAAGTGGGCCTTAAGAAGCATCATTACGAAAAAAGCTAGTGGAGGTGATGGAATTCCAGTTGAGGTATTTCAAATCCTAAAAGATGATGCTGTGAAAGTGCTACACTCACGTGTCAACAAATATGGAAAATTTAACAGTGGCCACAGGACTAGAAAAGGTCAGTTTTCATTTCACTCCCAAAGAAGGGCAATGCCAAAGAATGTTCAAACTACTGCACCATTGCGCTAATCTTACATGCTAGTAAAGTAATGCTCAAAATTCTCCAAGCCAGGCTTCAACAGTATGTGAACCGTGAACTTCCAGATGTTCAAACTGGGTTTAGAAAAGGCAGAGGAACCAGAGATCAAATTACCAATATCCATTGGGTCATCAAGAAAGCAAAGACAGTTTCAGAAAAACATCTGCTTTACTGAGTATACCAAAGCCTTTGATTGTGTGGATCACAAGAAAATGTGGAAAATTCATCACGAGGTGGGAATACCAGACCACTTTACCTGTCTCCTGAGAAATCTGTACGCAGGTCAAGAAGCAACAGTTAGAACTGGACATTGAACAACAGACTGGTTCCAAATAGGGAAAGGAGTATGTCAAGGCTGTATATTGTCACTCTGTTTATTTAACTTATATGCAGAGTACATTATGTGAAATGCCAGGCTGGATGAAGCACAAGCTGGAATCAAGATTGCCTGGGGAAATATCAATAACCTCAGACACACAGATGACACCAACCTTATGGCAGAAACTGAGAGGAACTAAAGAGCCTATTGATGAAAGTGAGAGAGGAGAGTGAAAAAGCTGGCTTAAAACTCAACATTCAGAAAACTAAGATCGTGGTATCCAACCCCATCCTTTCATGACAAATAGATGGAGAAAGAATGGAAATAGCGACAGACTTTATTTTCTTCGGCTTCAAAATCAGTGCAGAATGTGACTGCAACCATGAAATTAAAAGGCGCTTGCTCCTTGGAAGGAAAGCTATGACCAAACTAGACAACATATTAAAAAGCAGAGACATTACTTTGCCAACCAAGGTCCGTCTAGTCAAAGCTATGGTTTTTCCAGTAGTCATGTATGGATATGAGAGTTGGATTATAAAGAAAGTTGAGCACCAAAGAATTGATTCTTTTGAACTGTGGTGTTGGAGATGACTCTTGAGAGTCCTTTGGACTGCATTGAGATCCAACCAGTCCATTCTACAGGAAATCAGTCCTGAATATTCATTGGAAGGACTGATACTGAAGCTGAAACTCCGATACTTTGGCCACGTGATGTGAAGAATTGACTCACTGGAAAAGACCCTGATTGATGCTGGTGAAGATTGAGGGCAGGAGGAGAAGGGGATGACAGAGGATGAGATGGTTGGATGGCATCACTGACTTAATGGACATGAGTTTGAGCAGGCTCCGGGAGTTGGTTTTGGACAGGGAGGACTGACGTGCTGCGGTCCTTGGGGTCTCAAAGAGTCAGACACAACTGAGTGACTGAACTGAACTTACCGTCACTGTTACTTCAATGGAAAGGACTTGCTCACAGTCTAAAGTGAGAGATGCATGGATCCCAGCCAACAACCCAAAAGTCAAAGAGTGAAGTATGATAGACTGGGGGATGGAGCTGCATAGATGTAGGAAAGTTAGGGAGGAAAGTGAAAAGTAAAGACTGGAAACAAATGGTGGACTGTTGAGTACAGACTGCAGGATAACTCTTACAGGGCTTTGTTAGAAGCTACCTCCAGCTTTAAAGGATCATGTGATTCCTGGCTATTCCGCAGCTCTTAGCCTATGACAGGCAAACAGATTCCTCAAAAGTCTGGGGACTTCCTTGGCAGTACAGTGGTTAAGACTTCACTTCCAGCACAAGGGACAGGGGTTCCATCTCTGGTTGGGGAACTAGAATCCCAGATATCTCTTGGCCAAAAAAAAAAAAATCTATGGGCACAATATCCAATGGTCAGAGTCACTTCTAGGTTGAAAACTGCTACACTGCTTCTTTCCAAATGTATCTGAATCCTTTGAAAATATAAAGCAATTTTTAAAGAATTAATTATTCCTTTTTTCATAGCTAGTTGGATAATGCCATTTTATGATAAGATGTTTCAAAAATGTGCCAAAAATAAAAGACATATCTTATATTTAAGATGAAAAAAATAAAAATTTAAGATAGAGGCAGTCTCCATATTTTTCTGTTCCGTGAATATGTTCTCTCTGCAGTTTGGTTCAAAGGCTACTTGTTGGGAGTCTTATGCTGCATTCATTGCGGGAGACACATTGATGAATAGGACCATACCCCTGCCTTGCAGAAATACTTTCTATAATTCTGTAATTCTTTCTCCAATTACCTTTTTTATTCATTACTGTTGTTCAGCTGCTAAGTGGGGTCTGATTCTTATCAACCCCATGAACCCCATCAGTCCACCACCCAGTGTGGAGAATAAATTAGGGTTAGGTTTAGGGTTAGGGTTAGGGTCTGCAGCACGCCAGACTTCCCTGTCCTTCACTGTCTCCTTGAGTTTGCTCAAATTCATGTCTACTGAGTCAGCAATGCTATCTAACCAGCTCATCTTCTGTCATTTCCTTCTCCTTTTGCCTTCAATTGTTCCTAGCATCAGGGTCTTTGCCAATGAGTTGGTGTTTCGCATCAGGTGGTCAAAGATTGGAGCTTCAAGTTCAACATCAGTCCCTCTAATGAATATTCAGGAGTGATTTCCTTTAGGATTGACTGGTTTGATCTCCTTGCAGTCCAAGGGACTCTCAAGAGTCTTCTCCAACACCACAGTTCAAAAGCATCAATTTTTCAACACTCAGCCTTCTTTATGGTCCAACTCTCATATCTATTCTTTAAATAAGCAAAATGCTTATGTTGTCTCAGGAATACTCAGTCCTTTTACTCAGCACTAGAGGGAGCAACATTGCAGAAGAAAAACTGCGAATCTTTGAGCTTCCCAATCACTGTAGGACTATAGAAAATTACCAAGTTTCAGAAACAAATGGCTGAGAAGTGGTAGAAAATCTAACAATCTATGTGATGAGCAAATTCTGTAACCAGACAGGAAGGCACTTTCTAAGTGAAGTTAGTGAAAGTTGGGGATCCTGCTTTGGATTTTTAAAACCTTTTTCAGGAAATTTTTTTCCAAAGACTGAGACTGTTCAAGTCCATACATCGAATAGTATCCAGGAAACGAGGACAACACTCTTTAAGATTTTACTGCCCAGTTTTGCTAGTTCACAGGGATAAGGCAAGAATAATTAGGTAGAAAAGTGTTTGGCTGAGAGCAATACAAATATGTTGCTGTTGTTGTTCAATTGCCCAGTCGTGTCTGGCTCTTTGCAACCCCATGGACAGCAGCATACCAGGCCTCCCTGTCCCTCACCATCTCCCGAAGTTTGCCCAAGTTCATATCCATTGCATTGGTGATGCCATCCAACCATCTCATCCTTTGATGCCCTCTTCTTCTGCCCTCAATCTTTCCCAGCATTAGCGACTTTTTTTAATGAGTCAGCTGTTCACATCAGATAAAATACTGGAGCTTCAGCTTTAGCATCAGTCCTTCCAACGAGTATGCAGGGTTGATTTTCCTTAAGACTGACTGGTTTGATCTCCTTGCTGTCCAAGGGAATTACAGGAGTCTTCTCCAGCACTACAGTTCGAAGGCATTGATTCTTTGGCATCTGCCTTATTTATGGTCCAACTCTCACAACTATATATGACACTGGGAAGACCATAGCCTTGACTATACGGGTCTTTGTCCACAGGGTAATGTCTCTGCTTTTCAACAGACTGTCTAGGCTTGTCAAAGCTTTCCTGCCAAGAAGCAATCATCTCCTGATTTCATGGCTGCCGTTACCATCTACAGTGATTTTAGAGCCCAAAAAGAGGAAATCTGTCATACTTCTACCTGTTCCCCTTCTATTTGACATGAAGTAATGGGACAGGATGCCATGATCTTATTATTATTTTTTTAATGTTTAGTTTTAAGCTGGCTCTTTCACTCTCCCCCTTCACCCTCATCAAGAGGCTCTTTCGTTCCTCTTCACTTTCTGCCATTAGAGTGGTATCATCTGCATATCTGAGGTTGTTGATGTTTCTCCTGCCTGTCCTGATCCCAGCTTGTAACTCACCCAGCCCGGCATTTCTCATGATGTGCTCAGCGCATAGGTTAAACAAACGGTGACAGCAGACAGCCCTGTCATACTCCTTTCTCAATCTTGAACCAATCAGTTGTTCCATACAGGGTTCTAACTGTTGCCTTTTGACCTGCCAAGAGGCTTTCAGGAGACAGGTAAGATGGTCTGGTATTCCCATCTCTTTAAGAACTTTCAACAGTTTGTTATGATCCACACAGTCAAAGGCTTTAGTGTAGTTGATGAAACAGAGGTAGATGTTTTTTTGGAATTCCCTTGCTTTCTCTATGATTCAGAGAATGTTGTTAATTTGATCGCTGGTTCCTCTTTCTTTTCTAAACCGAGCTTGGACATCTAGATGTTCTTGGTTCACATAACGCTTAAGTCTAGCGTGCAAGATTTTAAGTATGATGTTACTATCATGGGAGATGAATGTAATTGTCTGGTGGTTAGCACAGTCTTGGGATGAGGATTGACCTTTTCCAGTCCTGTGGCCACTGCTGGGTCTTCTAGATTTGCTGCCATATTGAATGCACCACCTTGATGGCATCCTCCTTGAGGGTTTTGAGTAGCTCTACTGGAATTCCCATCACATCCACTAGCTTTATTAGCAGCAGTAAGGCCCACTTGACTTCACACTCCAGAATGTCTGGCTCTGTGTTACTGACCATACCATCCTAGTGCGAGTGCGTGCATGCTAAGTCGATTCAGTCATGTCTGACTCTTTGTGACCCCATAGACTGTAGCTCACCAGGCTCCTCTGTCCACGGGATTCTCCAGGCAAGAATTCTGGACTGGGATGCCATTTCCTTCTCCAGGGGCTCTTCCTGACCTAGGAATTGAACCTGTGCCTCTTATGTCTCCTGCATTGGCAGGAGGCTTCTTTACCACTAATGCCACGGGGGATGCTCCATTGTAGTAATCTGGTTCATTAATACAAATATGATTTGGTCATAATAAGTAGCATCTGAACACTAAAGACTTTTTAAATGAATGATAATTCTATTTATATTACACAGAGAACATACTATGTTGCTCTTGATTTAAAACATTTTTTTAAAAAACTGAAAGTGTTCAAATCAAGGACAAAGAATTATGGAGAAAATATTGCAATATTGAAGACAAAAAAATAACTAGCATGTCCTAAGTGTCTGTCCTTGTGTTTTATATGTTATCCTTTAGGTTTCTCTATCATCCTAATGGGGGCTTCCCAGGTGGCTCAGTGGTAAAGAATCTGACTGCGAAGCAGGAGACACTGGTTTGATCCCTGGGTCAGGAAGATTTGGGGAGGAAATGGCAACCCACTCCAGTATTCTTGCCTGGAGAATCCCATTGACAGAGAAGCCTTGAGGGCTACAGTCCATGGGTCATAAAGAGTTGGATGCAACAGAGTATGCATGCACACGCATGACCCTAATGAGGCAGGCAGTGCCAACCACATTTTTCAAATTAGAAAAATGTTAATTTTAAATGCTTTGTATAATGCTCCATACAAACCAAGCATTATGTTTATACTTAATTATGTGATCCTCACCCTATATTTACATAAAAAATATGATCATAATCGATATAAAACATGGTTAACTTTATTTTGAAATTCTGTAAAAACACTAAAACTTTATTGTCTAAGAAAAGCTAATTGTTGGTGTTTGACATTTGGTAGAAAAATTAATCCTTTAAAAGTAAATTGTACAATTTATTACAAGAAGAAAAAGCTCAGCTCATATTGTTCTTGACTTTTAAATGTGGTGGTTTTAATCCTAACTTATTTGATCTGAGCATGTAATAGGATGTGTTTATAATCAGAAGTCACTAATACCCTGTAAAGTCTCTGTAATTCCTTATGACCATTCCAGTGGTGTTGATGTCACTTTCTTTTGGTGCTTTTGTATTATGAATGTGCTAACACAGACATGAGGATATGATGTACTGACTCAGATCCTTTCTAGTAATCCTGTGGCATTACTGACTGGTATGTGGGACTTCCTAAACTCATAATGGAGATCAAAAGATATTATGAGCTCACATTTTAAGCACAAAAAAATGTCCCCTACTCAATAATCCCATATCATTCTACCATTGGGTTTGCAAAGTAGTGGGTTCCCACAGAACCTTGGGTGAGGGGAGAGGAAAGTGATCACCCTCCTAGAGGATATAGTTCCTGAAGCATTTAGCTAATCCCCAATCCCCAAATTGGAAGAGGCATTAGACTTGCATATTCTGAAATTTGAAAAAAGTGAGTGTTAGTTATTCATGTCCAACTCTTTGCACCCTCATGGACTGTAGCCCACCAGGTTCCTCTGTCCTTGGAATTCTCCAGCCCATAATACTGGACTGGGTTGCCACGTCCTTCTTCAGAGGATCTTCCTGACCCAGGGATCAAACCCGGGTCTCCTGCAGTGCAGGTGGATTCTTTACCATCTGAACCACCAGGGAAGCCCAAATGCCTCATTGCAGAGGAAACAGGTAGTACAAATGGAGATACCAAGGCCTCATTATCAAACCCAACCTCAAGAACAGGCACGGATGGGGTTCAAACCCACGGTCTTTGGTTTACCGGACCAACGCTTTACCAACTGGCCACAGCACCTCTCAGCTAAAGGTGAAGCACCTAGCAGTTAAAGCTGTATTTGGAGGCTTCTAAAACGGGGGGATGTTGTTGGCTTTTCATCTGGAGATTTCTGAAGACAGGAAACACACTGAGGAGGGGGTTCACTGGAGTAGGAGGCCGGCAGGGCAGGAGGGTGTCGAGTGTCATAAGGTGACATAAAAGGGAGGCGTGAGGGCCACCTTGTCCCTGTTCCCAGACAGCATGGAAGCCAGTGCTCAGGGCTCCACCTGCAGGAGCCCAAAGCTGAGCAGAGTGACAGGAGCCGCTTAGACTGTGGTTCAGCAGAAGACCTTGTGCACCACTGGTGAGGGCCTTGGAGAGATGCACATTGGCTAAGAAAATCCCATATGCCACTTCCATGGAGGCCCCCACATCAGTGGAGACAACTGACATCTGACCGAATCTCCTTCCTCTGAAAGGACCTCACTGTGACTTTGTCTTTGCTCAGGAGCTCCAATTCCTGGGGCCAAACCAGAGTATGACATCAGTGGCCGAAGTCCAAGGAGAGAAACAGGATGGGAGATGGGGAGAGAATATCAGGGAGGTAGAGAAGGAAGTCATGAGAAGAGGATGTATAGTCCTACGGGACACGTTTCATAACATCAGAGGACAAAGCTCAGAGCTGAATTTATCAGGAAGGACTGAGTCAGCAGGGAGCAGTGGTTCATGGACTTCAAACCAAACGGCCATGTTCAAAGCCTAGCTACTCCATTGACAAACTATGAGACCTAAAACAATTAATTGTCCCTGCACCAAGGTTTCCTGAGAAAATTTAATGAGTTAGAACAGTGTCTTGAACGTAAGAAACACTCAGTGCATGTTAGATGTAATGATGATGTTGACAAGTTCACCACCCAGACACAAGTGGGCTCATGAAGTTGACCCTGGTTAGGAGAAAATAAATTCTAAGTTTGTACATAATTGAGTTATCAATGCTTGATGTACACCTCTTTTGATGTTTATGTTTAAATAAAGCATGCTTTAAAGTTGTTGCTAATAAAGTGTTCTTTCAGCAATTATATAGTTATGCAGTCATAAAATATTATGCTAATTAAAGTCACGTTCATAAAAATAAATTGTAACCAAAGAGCTTGTTTTGTTTAAACAAAAGAGAAACATTCTTTACTTTCTATAATCAAATCTCAAAACATGGATTTAAAATTACCATCTTGTGTTGAAACAAATGGCCAATCGCACACAAGACTTACAAGATGAAATGTTAATTCCTTTGTGTGGCACACAGACCAACTCCAATCCCTGCCTGCCTGTCTAACCACTTATTCTTCTATCATAAAATCCATTCTCTTGTCTTTATATGTTTTTTTTTTCCTGATTACAGACACACAGACAGATACACACAGAGACACACAGACACACACACACACACATCTTTGCTGTAGACAACTTCTTTTGTTTCCTTCAAATATAATTGTAACCATCCATGAATTCATTTCTTCGTCATTTATTTTTTACTATGGGATATAGTGGTGGCTCAGAGATTAAAGCATCTGACCACAATGTGGGAAACCTGGGTTTGATCCCTGGGTCGGGAAGATCCCCTGGAGAAGGAAATGGCAACCCACTCCAGTATTCTTGGCTGGAGAATCCCATGGACGGAGGAGCCTGGTGGGCTACAGTCCATGGGGTCGCAAAGAGTCGGACATGACTGAGCGACTTCACTTTCACTTTCATAGTCACTTTACAATGTTGTGTTAGAGTCTACTCTTCAGCCAAGTGAATCAGCTGTGCGGATACATACGTCGCCTCCCTCTTGGACTTCCCTCCCAGCCCACCCCCATCCCACCCATCTAGGTCACCGCCAAGCTGAGCTCCCTGTGGTACACAGTAGGTTCTCACTAGCTACCTGTTTTACGCGTGGCAGAGCACAGATGTCAACCCCACTCTCCCAATTCATCCCATCCAACTGCTGTGTCCACACATCCATTTTCATTCAACATTCATTTTCACTCTTTACATTCATTCTTTTAACAACTATTTCCACAACACATAATTGGTTCAGGCAGCATTCTGCCCTTGAAGTAAAGTGATGAACAAGACAGACAAGGTCCCTCATCTCAAAAAGTGGCACACATGTGGGAATAGACAATAAATAGGAAGACAAAAAACTGAATAACATTGAACTTCAGATTGGTGATCAGAAGAGACTTCCTGAATAATCAAAGATGCCAGCTGCTAGGACAAACACTCAGTAGGAGCAAACTTTTGCCTCCTCTGCCCACTGCTATATCCCCAGTGCCTAGAACCGTTCCAGGAGCATAATTGAGTCTCAGTAAACATTTGTTTGATGCAAACATGTATGTAACGGATACTTTGGGAAAGCAAGGGCAAAGTGATCCAGACAGAGGAAAGAGGGAGTGCAAAGGTCCTTCAGGAAGAAGGAGCTTAGCATGTTTAAGGGAGACAAAGAAGACCAGGGAGCCGGAGGAAGAGCAGTAGGAAGTGGGGTCAGATAGGGAGACAAGGCTTTGCAGATCCTGGTCTGGAGTACACTTAGAAAATCTCACAGTTGCTGTCTGAAATGTCTTTCTTTTCTCCTTCTTTAGTGATAATTCAACTTAGTTTAGTTTATTTTCCACTTTGAAGGCGTTCTACTGCTGTCTTCTGGCCTCTCTCACAGCTGAGGATTATATGCTCTGGTGGTCTAATTATTGTTTATCTTTGGATAATCTGTCTTTCCCATCTGGTTACTTTTAAGATGTTCCCTCTGCTTTTGTGTTGTGTAATGTCTCTTTGCGGCCCATTGACTTTTTATTCATCCTACGGAGGAATCGGGTTGTTTCCGACCTTCCATGACTTCTGTAAGCCACTCTGACAATATTTCTTCCAATAGATCTTGCCCCTCCACAGCCCTCTCTTCTCATCTGAGGAGTTGCTACTATCCCTGTGGCAAACATTCTCATTGTTCCCCTGTCTTTCTTAAACTCTGTCATCCTTTCCATTTTTAGTTCTCTCCATCTGTATCCTGGATAATTTATATATTCTGTCAACTTGTTTTTCTATTACACAAAGTCCTGAGTAGCACTAATACTTCTGTTATGTTTTTGCAGACTATCTCAGAGTTTTTGCCTTGCATATTTTATCATTCTTTCTCTAGAGTGCTTGTCTTTAGAGGTGCTTGTTTGTTTTTTTGACAGAATTCCTTGGGAGTCGCGTTCTCTCAAACCAGACACTTGAGATGAAAATTCAGTGACCATGCTTATTAAGGAAGTGTTCCAGGGAAACTAGCAAGGGCGTGCGGGGAAAAACAGGACAGAGAAGAGGAGGAATGGGAAAAAGGGTGTGATCTCAGGATGATCCTGCAAGAGACTCTGGAGTTTAAAGTTTACACCACAGAATTGTACCAACTGAGGCGAGATACTATGAAAACCATGGGGTGGAGATGTGTATTGGAGGGCAGGTCTCTGAAAAAGGAGATCCAGAAGGGGCTGGATGGGAAAGCGCAGCAAAGAGGGAGTCCCCCACCCCAAGGAACAGTCAAACTGGGTCTCGGGGATCTGGGTGAAGCACAGACATTGACATAGTCCACTGCAGTGTCTCCATGGGGTAATTTTGCATTTGATTCTGCCAGGCACTTGAGAGCATGACTGGCTGAGGACCAATATTTATGTTTGCTTCTCAGCTTGGTGATATCATGTTGGTTTCTATTCTGAAAAGTGAAGGCTCAGGGAACTGAATTATCATTTAAGACTTGTTTTTGCCCTGAGTACAAGCCAAGCTGAGTTTGCAAAGTCAGTTCCCTGGGCAGCTGAGCCATTTTTTTCTTCCTTCTTTACATTAAGGGCACATCTGCAGGAAAGGCTTTTAAGCTAGGTTTCAGTTCCAAACCCTAATCTTCTACTCTCTGCAAGGATTACAATTCAATCCAAGTGTTAGCTGGTCTAACCACAGTCCTTCCAACATTCCTCCCATGTCACTCTTAGGTATAAACTCAATATAAACTGTCAACCTCTACACCTCTTTTTTTTTTAAAAATTACTTCAGGACACCTGAATTACTGGTTTACATGTTTATTTTTATTTATCTACTTGACTGCACCAGGTCTTAGCTGTGGCACACGGAATCTTTAATTGCAGCATGCAAACTATTAGTTGTTGCAGTGGGATCAGTCCCCTAACCAGGGATTGAACCCCCAGGAGCCCAGTATTGGCAGCATGGAGTCTTAGCTGCTGGACCACCAGGGAAGTCTGTGCACTTACAACTCTTTGATTCTGACATTCAGATACTTCCTTTTCTTTTGGAAGAGCTTAGCTATGCATCTATCTTTTAAGTCTAGATTTTCTAGCAGACTGTGGTGTGGAAGATTTTTCATGTAAGATTTGTCTACCATCTTATAGAACTGAGAAGTCTCACTGTAACTTTTACCTGTTATCATTATAAGAATAAAATGTAGGGAACTGTGCTCAATATTTTATAATAATCTATAAGGGAAATAATACACACATATATATAAAGCTGAATCACTTTGCTGCACACTTGGAACTAACACAACACTGTAAATCAATTACATTTCAATTTAAATAAATAAAAGAATATATTATACCCTCCTTGAGGGTCTACACTGTATTTTTTTTTATCTCTATAACCTGGGCCAAATAAACAGTCTTTGATAAATATTTTTCCAAAAATGACTAAGTGGCTCATAAAACATCTACTTTTTTTTTTCCCAATTATTTTTATTAGTTGGAGGCTAATTACTTTACAATATTGTAGTGGTTTTTGACATACATTGACATGAATCAGCCATGGATTTACATGTGTTCCCCATCCTGAACCCCCCTCCCACCTCCCTCCCAGAAAACATCTACTTTAAGGAAACAAACACTATTTTGTTGATAGTCCACATTCGAGACCACAAAAACATTTAAATATATATCTGTGAAAGGATAGGGCTTTTCAGGTGGCTCATTGGTAAAGAATCTGCCTGCCAATGCAGGAGAAACAAATTTAATCCCTGGGTGGGGAAGATCCCCAGAGCAGGAAATGGCAACCCACTCCAGTATTCTTGCCTGAAAAATCCCGTGGACACAGGAGCCTGGCAGGTTGTAGTCCATGGGGTCACAAAGAGTCGGACACAACTGAACGACTGCGCAGGCGTGCACATGTGGAAGGATAACACCGGTGTGAACTAGCAGTAAAGGCATAGATTCTTGCACAGAAAAAGAACTCAGTGTTATGATTTTTCAGTCACTAGGTTAAAAATGAGTTGAAGATAAAAGTGTCTTGGTACTTTCCTCTCTACATCTATTACTAAAGAGCTTCACTTTCTCATTAACTCAGAGTAACTGGATTCTTTAAGATACACACTGTTCTGTTAATAGCTCTATCTCAGAAATTTAGGTCTCAAACCTGAGACAGCTTTTACTTTTTTCTCACTTGGCTCCCAAGTGTGTCAAGTCTACCCTTCTGAATCCTTCCCTCTCAGCCCGACATCTTATTCTTATTTCTGGTCAGTGAAAACCAAGCCAGTCTCACAGCTGGTAGATGTCTCTGCCTCTAACAGGTCTCTTTTCCATCATCTAACATGCAGGTACTATCAGTTTAATCTACCTAAAACACCATTTTAATCATGTCTTTTAATTGTTTAAGAATCTCTTTTATCTAAAGAGTACAGAAACATCACAATCCCTAGAATGTAAGTCAGTATCATGATTGTTTTTATGACACACTGATCCCTAAATAAAGAACATGATAAACTAAAAATAAAAAATCTCTAATCATTTCATGATGAAACAATGTATTTTCTAATCTGCCATTGAAAGTTCTCCTGGATTTGGATCTAACTCATTTATTTTTCATCTTTTCTTCTTCTCCTTTTTATTCCCCACACCATCCTCAACCCACACTCTGATCAAACTGAATCTTGTTACTGTTTCGATTACAGATCTTTTCCCTTTACTGAGTTTAGTCCTTTTACTTGAATGTTCTTGGCTTAACCAGAAGTTTCAGAAGTTTCAGTTCAGAAGTTTCATGAAACAGAAGTTTCAGTTCAGAAGTTTCATAAAGTTTCAGTTATGCTCACCTTTTTAATGAGCACATACTTGTGGCATTAACTGTTCTTTGAATTAAGTGTCAAGTCCTGAACTCTATATGATCCTTTGGCTAATTTGCCCTGCATTTATTTATTTTTTTTTTTTTTAGGAACTGAAAAGAATTTTATTCAAGCCAAACTGAGGACTACAGCTCAGGGGACACAGATTCAAGAAGTACTTGAATTGTGTTCCTCTGGACTAAAATATGGGAGCAGCTTGTATATAGGCGAAATCCACTAAGTTACATAAATTGTTTGTCAAGAATTAAGATTGGAACTGGCAAGTAATAGTGCTTGTGAAGCAAAAATAGGTTGTTTGCCCTGCATTTAAATGATAGTGGATGTCACTGGATGTCACCTTTGTCTCCAAAGGTTTTTTTAATATTCATTTGGCCAGGAGATACTGTAACCAAAGAATGTTAAATGCCATTAGCACCATTTAATGAGCTCCTGTTTTCACTCTATGGAGTAAAGCAAATTGACTGTCACGTTAAATGCCATTAGCACCATAGTAATGAGCTCCTGTTTTTCACTCTATGGAGTAAAGCAAATTGAGTGTCGATGTCACACTCTAGTCTGGATAGAGACTTGGGGCTGTGTCCACAAAAGGGCTCTTTTCATGTCTCTTTTGGTTTTTCAGCTTATTTAATCCTTCCATTTTGGATCTTCTGTCTCTTTTCTTTCAGATGAGTTTTATTTGGAAAGAACTTCAAATTCAAACTGGCAGTAAGATTCTTGCCCCGCTAGTCTCAGTTTGGACACTAGGAGTCCTGAATGAACCCTAAATAGGTCCTGTTAAGCTCAGTGATGGAGAAAAACTGGAGAGAGGAAATAGAGATCAAAGAGTTCCAGGAACTGAAATGTGGAAAAGTTGATATTCCTGAGAAGGATAAACAGGAAGGACACGTCACCACTATAACCAGAAGTGGGGGTGGATGCATTTGTGTGCTCCATGGCCTACAGCTGTATTGTATTTCTTAGCATGAAAACAATTGGTTTAAATTGTTTTAATTAAAAAGTCTTAATTTTTATAAAGTCTTTAAAAAGTCTCTCGTTTATACCCTTTTTTTCCTAGAACATAGTATGTTGCCCAGCTGGTTGGAGAAACAACTGAAATACAACTTTTCTTAGTTTTCATTTTATCTCAAAGAAACTGAAAAATCCCCATTTGTTGACAGTTTGACAGGAATGAGACTGAAGTCTTGAATTCTGATTTCTTTTTCTTTAGCACTTTCTTAAAAGTACTGACATCATATTATCTCTTCTAGTTTTGCCCCTCCTAACATTGTCTTATAAGGTAATAAACAGCCCAAGGAAAGCTGTGTGAGAAGCATTTAGGTTTCCAGAAAGAAAATATTTTAACAAATGATTCAAGTGCACCTGACCTCTTCAGCTGTGGTTTCAAAGTATTAAGCATTATTTTGATTTCCTCAAATGCAAGTAGTTGGGCTGAAAACATTCCAGCTTGTGTTAGTGTAACACATAGAAAAGTCAAATAAAAGCTTAAGAGTATTTATGAGGAGGGTTACTCATGATTCTGCCCAGCTTGGCAAACAGACTTGTCTCCGTCCTGGCTATGGATGTCCTGTATGGACCTACCATTCTGGCTGGAAGGGGTTTTTTGACTTTTTATGAAGACCGAAAAAGGATTCGTTGAGAATAATTCTGTTTACGCCATAGATGATTGTTGTCTTCAGTTTCTTACAGAGATTGCACGCATGTTCTGTCGTGTCCAACTCTTTTGTGACCCCATGGACTATAGCCCGCCAAGCTCCTCTCTCCACGGGATTCTCCAGGCAAGACTCCTGGAGTGGGTTGCCATGCCCTCCTCCAGGGGATCTTCCTGACCTGGGGATTGAATCTGCATCTCCTGGATTGCAGGCAGATTCTTTACTGTCTGAACCACCAGGGAAATCCCCTTACAGAGATTATGCTCTAGCAATTTTTCATTCTCTAATAACTGGAGAAAACTCTTAAGCAAATGCCCTGAGAATTTCAGCTTGCATCCTAACGTGTAAGAAGAGCTGCAAAAGGCTGGAAGGTTAGGAGTGCACTGCACAACCAGGAGTTGTTTTTCCTACTAAGGAAAACAACAAAAACAACAACAACAACAACAAAACTCCTAAGATAAGAGTGAAAATGAACACAGAGTCTGGTCAAAATCTAACGTCACTATCAGAAGGGGGAGTGTGTTTGCATTTGGCACTTAGATGATCAATCAGCCCAGTCTTCCTCAGCCTCAGAGTAAGGGAGCTGCAATGAAATAGGAAGCAAGATCTCAAAAAGCTGTATGTCTACAGATTCCATAAGAACTTGAGTCCTCTGGAAGTGACGACACTGGTGACACGGTGATAGAATGTTAGCGGTGTTGAAGCGGCTGCACTGGTGATATGGCTGATGGTGAAGGGCTGGCTTTAGCGCCTTCTGCTCCTGCCTATGGCTTCTGGTGACTCAGCAGTAAAGGACCTGCCTGCAGTGCAGGAGCCGCAGGAGACACGGGTTTGATCCCTGGGTCAGGAAAATCCCCTGGAGGAGGGCATGGCAACCCACTCCAGTATTCTTGCTGGGAGAATCCCATGGACAGAGGAACCTGGTGGGCTGCAGTCCATGGAGTCGCAAAAGAGTCGGACAGGACTGAAGGAACTTAGCATGCACACACTCCTGCATATAAGACATCAGCATCCCTGACTCGAGATCAGAATTCTTGATCTTGGGCAAATTGGCATCATCAGGGGTACTTCCTGTGGGGCAGTATCTGGATAGTCATGCTGTCCATGGGTAAAAATGGCATAGCTGCTCTTCTTAACTTAGGTGTAATTAGACACATTCTCTTGGATCTGTACTGGGAGTTAAGAAAAACAGTAGGTTCCCGCATGGCAGTCAACAGAATGTCATTAGGGCGCATGTAAGACACCCACTGGATATTCTTAAATTTATTTGGGAAGATCTTCTGGAGGATAGATTTCTTGAGGGGTAAGTAGGATTGCAGATGGGCTTCTCAGGTGGTGCTATTGGTAAAGAATCCACCTGCCAATGCAGGAGACATAAGAGATGAGGGTTCGATCCCCGGCTGGCAAAGGCCTCCTGGAGGAGGAACTGGCCACCCACTCCAGTATTCTTGCCTGGAGAATCCCATGGACAGAGGAGCCTAACGGGCTACGGTCCATGGAGTCACAAAGAGTCGGATATGAGTGTCTGAGCATCATCAATGTCGAGTAGGATTACAGACAGCTTTTTCTTTAAAAAGAGGTTGTTTTTGTAATCTTGTTCTTGGATCCAGACTGCTGTGATTCAGGAAATACAGGTGATGATCTTAAGAATGATCTCTGCTTTCTCTTCGCTAGTCTTTCAAGCTCTGCTGCTCTTCCATGTATCTGTGTAGACGCTGAAGTGAGCTGCTCAAGTCTCCCTTCCAAATGGTCTGCTGCCCAGCCATGAGGAATGTAGGAGCTGATGGTCTCCAGCAATTGGCTCCCTTGGGATGTGCCTCAGTGTTTGAACAGAGGTCAACTTCTCAGAGTGCCCCTCCAGCCAGTGATGGAGCAAAGTGATGCTACAAGGTGGTACAAGGGCTTAGCTTTGGACAGTCACTGCTCCAGAGAGCCCTAGTGGACTGGCAGAGTTTTGCCGTGTCTGTGACATGACCCAACAGCAACCCCTGCAAAATCCTACCTCCTTCTGTTTCCTTTTAAGGTATTATACTTGTTAATGAATCATTCACACACACAACTCATCTCAGTATCAGCTTTATAGAGAGTCCAACAGGAAGGGTAGCTCTCACTGTCCTCCTATCCTTTGACTAAGTTATTGTTTTGTTTTCTAATGTGGAGAGGAATTAGCTCTTGGTCTTTATAATTAATAGGCTGGATTTCAGATGTGAATTTTGCCCATTGGGTTATTTAGTGCATTTCAAAAGAGAGATCTCACTCCATTTAGCTTCTTCTTTGTCTTTTAAAATAATTAATTGAAATATTTTCCCTGATGTTTTTCCATAGAAACAAAAATTTGGGAGAGACATAGAGAGAGGAGAAATATGGAAAATGTTTCAACTGAAGTTAGTTTTTCTTTTGTGCTTTTCACTTTCCTTGCCAAGTTTAAAACCATGAAATCTTGACTAGATACTAAATACAGCAAAGTCCCAAACAAACTGAACCTGGTTTAAGTATGTTTACATATTCCTATATTATGTTTTGAGAAGGGATCTTTTCAATGTAATGAGTATTTATAATAAATAAACACTAAATAATACTAACATCTTATGATTTTATGGTGTTTTACACTTTGCCAAGGACTTTCACTTTATCTTATTTTAATCTTGTGTAAAAATACCCCAAAAGGCTGAACTTTTCCTTCTAGACTTTCCAGTCTTCTTTATACAACACTAAGAAGATTGAAAATGTGTAATAGAACATTAAAATGAAAGTCTTGCTTAAGATTTTAAGACCACAGAGCCTAGAGACTCCAGACACACTTGGGACAGTCCTCCCCCAAAGAAATATATATATATATGTGACTTCCGTGATGGCTCAGTGGTAAAGAATCCACCTCCCAATGCAGGAGACACAGGTTTGATCTCTGGGTCGGGAAGATACCCTGGAGAAGGAAATGGCAATTCACTCCAGTATTCTTGCCTAGAAAAGCCCATGGACAGAGGAGCCTCAGTTCAGTTCAGTCGCTCAGTCGTGTCCGACTCTTTGCGACCCCATGAACCGCAGCACGCCAGGCCTCCCTGTCCATCACCAACTCCCAGAGTCCACCCAAACCCATGTCCATTGATGCCATCCAACCATCTCATCTTCTGTCGTTCCCTTCTCCTCCTGTCCTCAATCTTTCCCAGCATCAGCGTCTTTTCAAATGAGTCAGCTCTTCACATCAGGTTGCCAAAGTATTGGAGTTTCAGCTTCCACATCAGTCCTTCCAGTGAACACCCAGGACTTATCTCCTTTAGGATGGACTGGTTGGATCTCCTTGCAGTCCAAGGGACTCTCGTGGACTACAATTCATGGAGTCACAAAGAGCTGGACATGACTAAACAACAATAACTATAATATATTAAATATTATATATATATGATATATTAAATATATTAAAATATAGTATAAGAAATGAAGATATTTCTACCACTTAAATCAGTAAGCTTATTCTTAGTAATGCATAGAAAAAATAATCCAACACAAGAAAGTAGATGAGTACAAAAGATCTCTATATGGGTTTATATAAAATAGAAAAAAAAAGAACAAATCACTTAAATGTTCATCTGCTGGTTGATTTCCTACTGAAATTAGAATAAAATTCAAGATCTTTATTATGACTTTCCCAGGCCTTGCCCATCTGTCATCTCTGACCCCTCTTTGCCTTTACCACACTTTAGCCACTGGCCTTGTTAGTGCCTCAAAGGCATGCAGTCCCTTCCACCACAGGGCTTTTGCACATTTTCTCCAGGTTTGTTTTTGTTTTTTAAATTATTTTGTATTGGAGTATATTTGACTGACAACGTTGTGTTAGCTTCAGTTATACAACAAAGTGATTCAACTATACGTATACATCTATTCTTTTTTAAATTCTTTCCCTGTTTAAGTTTTTACAGAATATTGAGCAGAGTTCCCACTGTGTACAGTAGGTCCTTGTTGGTTATCCATTTAAAATATAGCAGTTGCACATATTCTCCTGACTTACAACATGATTATCCTCCCTGACCTCTCTTCCTCTCTTACACTGCGCCTGACTTACTCCTTCTCCTTCTCCATGCTACAACTGAAATGTCCTTTCCATGGGGAAATTCCCCTGGCTAGGTCTGGTCTGGCAATAACAAGCTGTCATCATACTTTGTATATTCTGTTTGTAGCACTTAGGACAGTTTTATCTTTAACAATGTTTCCTCTTATTTAATGGCTTTCTTCCTTGCTAGACTTAAACTTCTAGAAAGACAAAAGGCATGTCTATCTTATTTAGTGATATTTTCTCCTGCCACATGTAAGACACATAGTAGACCACCAGTAAATATTTATTGACAGAATAAATTAACCCAAGTCTTCATTCTCTTCATTTCAAGAAGCGAATGCTCTGAGGGCTGGTGGAACCAGGCATATCAACTGTGGATTTTCAGAACTTCATTTTCATCAAGCTCTAATGAACTGGACTGTTCTTTTGCTTAAGACAGATATCTTTTTCCTCCCCCTAAATGAATCATAAAAAAGGGAAATGCACTCTCTAAATGGTTCACATTTGCAAAAGAATAAAAAATCTTTATTACGTGACTGGGCCAATGTAATCTTAGTGCTTATCTGACTTTATTAAATGCCCTCAGGACCTGTTTCCCAGATTAGCCTCTGTGATCTGCTATTCCAGGAACAACATTGGATTTTTTTTTTTTTTTTTTACTCTAACCTTATATCCTTTTATAGTATTTCCTAAGGAAGTTTGTCTGTATTCGCATCCTCAGTAGGAGTGTGTGAATATTCAGTATTACATGCACGTGTCTGAGTCTGTATTTCCAGATTTGCAAGACATAGTTATGGAGATAAAGATCTTACTCATGCTTTTACTTTTGTATAAACATTATGAATAGCCTTTATTCCTACAAACCATCTCTGGGAAGATGGTTCTCTGGTTTCTACTGCTCAACTCATGTAACTATAGCACAATTCAGAACAAAGCTCATTGTTTTACAAACAACACACTGGGTTCAAAATCCTGTTGGGCTCTTACCTGCAAGAATCCTCACTGATAACTCTCCGAGAACACAGCTCACCGCTCTTAACCTCTGTAATTCTTCCCTCATGAATCTCTGCTCTCATTTTAAAAAGACTTTAGGACAGGAGAGTATCAAGATGCCCATGAAGCTTGCTATGAGGTAGTGGGAACAAAAAAAAAGATACAAATTAACTTATTTACAAAACATAAATGGAGTCACAGACATAGAGAATAAGCTCATGGTTACCAAAGGGGAAAAGGAAGGGAAAGGATAAATTAGGAGGTTGCAATTGACATGTACAAACTATCTGTAAGATAGATAACCAACAAGGACCTGCTATATAGCATAGGGAACTATACTAATGGGGTAACAAAGAATTGGACACAACTGAGTGACTGAGCATAAATGCACATAAGGGAAAAGAATCTGAGAAAGTATATATATATATATACACACATGTGTGTATATATACATATGTACATACATGCATGTACATATGTACACACACACGTATATACATTTATATATGGAATTGGATTTGGGTGGACTCCGGGAGGTGGTGATGGACAGGGAGGCCTTGTATGCTGCAGTCCATGGGGTCGCAAAGAGTCAGACACAACTGAGCGACTGAACTGGACTGAACTGAACTGAATACAATTTAACTTTCATTTTCATTTCCTTATTCATTTCACCATGGAAAAGTGAAATTACTATTTAAACTGTCAAATCCACACTTTCCATTGCCCAGGTGGTTTGTTAGTGCCTCTCTTCTTTCTGCCAATTGTCAGCGCTTTCTCTGTCCAGTCTTTTCGAAGTAGAAAGCTGAAAAAAAAAAATCGTCTTTATAACTTAGATAAGAGTAGAAAGTATTGGGAAATAATACAATAATACAGATAATTTGAATAGAGAAGGAGTCTGAGGGGGGCAGTAGAAAATCTCTCTGCGCTGCCTTGGAAGGCACAAAAATTCACTCCTTTATTCATGAGAAGTAACACCAGTGACAGGTAATTTGAGCAATTGCTATGTGCCAGGCACTACACTAAGCATCTTATTCAACCTCACTACTATTGTATCAGCTGAGTATATCACAATCCCTTATCTATTGAAGAAATGAATGAAAAGATAATAAATGTATTTCTTGCCACTCCCACCAACAACCTATTGGTACTGGGAATATAAGTGGGATTTGACTAGCATGGAGAACACTGCAGAGCAGAAATAAGTAAATAAGCAAATGCACCATGCTCACTTCACAATTCCATAAGGGTTAGACTTAATTTTGGAGGGCTATAGGGGAAACCAAGATACTAGGCAGAAAACTTGTTTCCATATCTTTAGGACCTGATAAAATCTAAGCTTTTTTTCTATTAGAGTGAACTACAGGCATAATCAAAAGGTAAACTCTGGTGGCTCAGGCGGTAAAGAAGCCACCTGCAATGTGGGAGACCTGGGTTTGATCCCTGGGTTGGGAAGATCCCTTGGAGGAGGGCATGGCAACCCTCTCCAGGATTCTTGGCTGGAAAATCCCATGGACAGAGAAGGCTGGCGGGCTACAGTCCATGAGGTCGCAAAGAGTCAGACACAACTGAGTGACTAAGCACAGTAGGCATAATCAAAATGTAAACTTTCTGTAGAATATTCCTTCTCTTTCGCCAAACTCGCCCCATCTCCCAATTCTCTCTTAAATTGCTCCAATAACTCAGATTTAAAGCATTGGTGGGATCTTGCATCCTCATAAAGTTATTAAATCACGTAAGTTATGCTTAGCAATGACTTTCCTGACTCTTTTCCTTTCTTTCGGCCTCCTTTGTATCTTAGAGTCTCATTAGTTAGTACGTCAACCACTCAAGGCTTAAGACTTAATTATGGCCTCTCACACCCTAAAGTATTTTACACATGCATAGTATATGAATCTTCCTACAGGGCACCTTCAATTATAAAATAACCACACTCCCAAATCTCTCATGACTCACTCTGTCATTTAAGGTCCTTGCAAAGCTTGCCTCATCCTCCCTAATCCCTTGTTTTCCAACCAAACTCTAACTGCACATAGCTGCAGTACACCCCCTGCTCTGACCACCTCAAAACCCTTACTTTTGCTTATCCAACTGCCAAATGATCTCTTTGATCCTTTTCCCTCTTTGAATTCTAACCTGTGTTCCGAACGCCTTCATATTTTGCATCACTCCCCTGTGGATCGAGTACAGTGACTGCCGCATAGGAGATGTGAAATGGATTGCTACGGCCCTTTCTCTCTAAAACTGCAGTCATGGCGCCACTTCAGTGTGGCTTTGCAGTGTCCCCCCCACCCCCGCACACACACACAGCATGGGCTCTGCTTTCAGTCCCAGCGCTCCTCCCCAGATCAAGCTGGCCTCGAGGCAGCAGTCTTTGTGTCTCCTGCTACTTCCCTTCTCCCTTCAGTTACAAAGTGTAAATGATCCGGAAGACACATGAGAAAAGGCCAATGGACTCTAATCAAACATTTGTTTTTTTACAGGCCCACCTGGTTTTATTGTGCTTTGCCTTATTGCACTTCACAGATGTTATGTTTTTTATGAATTGACGGTTTGTGGCAACCCTGAGCTGTAGGATGATGGTTAGCGTTTTTTCCCCCATTTTTATCCATATTTTATTTTCCCCTATTCCCATCACATCTATAGTTACCAAAAGCAGTCAACTGTACAAGATCAATTTAATGGGAAACAAACTTTTGTTTACAAAAGCATATGCGGATTCACAGAAGAAAACATTGCTCTTACTTGGGTCTCAATCTAGAATGCACAAATTCTAGTAAGTCAGCTTTTAAATGTGTTAATTTGGATGGTTAGCATTTTTTAACAATAAAGTATCTTTTAAATTTTTTTGAAGTATATTTTGTGTATATATGTGTGTGTGCACATGTGTATACATACATGTGTATGCACACATATGTGTATACACACATGATATACACCTGAAACTAGCACAACATTGTAAATCAACTATACTTCAAAAAAATTTAAAAGATACTTTATTGTTAAAAAATGCTAACCATCCAAATTAACACATTTAAAAGCTGACTTACTAGAATTTGTGCATTCTAGATTGAGACCCAAGTAAGAGCAATGTTTTCTTCTGTGAATCCGCATATGCTTTTGTAAACAAAAGTTTGTTTCCCATTAAATTGATCTTGTACAGTTGACTGCTTTTGGTAACTATAGATGTGATGGGAATAGGGGAAAATAAAATATGGATAAAAATGGGGGAAAAAACGCTAACCATCATCCTACAGCTCAGGGTTGCCACAAACCGTCAATTCATAAAAAACATAACATCTGTGAAGTGCAATAAGGCAAAGCACAATAAAACCAGGTGGGCCTGTAAAAAAACAAATGTTTGATTAGAGTCCATTGGCCTTTTCTCATGTGTCTTCCGGATCATTTACACTTTGTAACTGAAGGGAGAAGGGAAGTAGCAGGAGACACAAAGACTGCTGCCTCGAGGCCAGCTTGATCTGGGGAGGAGCGCTGGGACTGAAAGCAGAGCCCATGCTGTGTGTGTGTGCGGGGGTGGGGGGGACACTGCAAAGCCACACTGAAGTGGCGCCATGACTGCAGTTTTAGAGAGAAAGGGCCGTAGCAATCCATTTCACATCTCCTATGCGGCAGTCACTGTACTCGATCCACAGGGGAGTGATGCAAAATATGAAGGCGTTCGGAACACAGGTTAGAATTCAAAGAGGGAAAAGGATCAAAGAGATCATTTGGCAGTTGGATAAGCAAAAGTAAGGGTTTTGAGGTGGTCAGAGCAGGGGGTGTACTGCAGCTATGTGCAGTTAGAGTTTGGTTGGAAAACAAGGGATTAGGGAGGATGAGGCAAGCTTTGCAAGGACCTTAAATGACAGAGTGAGTCATGAGAGATTTGGGAGTGTGGTTATTTTATAATTGAAGGTGCCCTGTAGGAAGATTCATATACTATGCATGTGTAAAATACTTTAGGGTGTGAGAGGCCATAATTAAGTCTTAAGCCTTGAGTGGTTGACGTACTAACTAATGAGACTCTAAGATACAAAGGAGGCCGAAAGAAAGGAAAAGAGTCAGGAAAGTCATTGCTAAGCATAACTTACGTGATTTAATAACTTTATGAGGATGCAAGATCCCACCAATGCTTTAAATCTGAGTTATTGGAGCAATTTAAGAGAGAATTGGGAGATGGGGCGAGTTTGGCGAAAGAGAAGGAATATTCTACAGAAAGTTTACATTTTGATTATGCCTACTGTGCTTAGTCACTCAGTTGTGTCTGACTCTTTGCGACCTCATGGACTGTAGCCCGCCAGCCTTCTCTGTCCATGGGATTTTCCAGCCAAGAATCCTGGAGAGGGTTGCCATGCCCTCCTCCAAGGGATCTTCCCAACCCAGGGATCAAACCCAGGTCTCCCACATTGCAGGTGGCTTCTTTACCGCCTGAGCCACCAGAGTTTACCTTTTGATTATGCCTGTAGTTCACTCTAATAGAAAAAAAGCTTAGATTTTATCAGGTCCTAAAGATATGGAAACAAGTTTTCTGCCTAGTATCTTGGTTTCCCCTATAGCCCTCCAAAATTAAGTCTAACCCTTATGGAATTGTGAAGTGAGCATGGTGCATTTGCTTATTTACTTATTTCTGCTCTGCAGTGTTCTCCATGCTAGTCAAATCCCACTTATATTCCCAGTACCAATAGGTTGTTGGTGGGAGTGGCAAGAAATACATTTATTATCTTTTCATTCATTTCTTCAATAGATAAGGGATTGTGATATACTCAGCTGATACAATAGTAGTGAGGTTGAATAAGATGCTTAGTGTAGTGCCTGGCACATAGCAATTGCTCAAATTACCTGTCACTGGTGTTACTTCTCATGAATAAAGGAGTGAATTTTTGTGCCTTCCAAGGCAGCGCAGAGAGATTTTCTACTGCCCCCCTCAGACTCCTTCTCTATTCAAATTATCTGTATTATTGTATTATTTCCCAATACTTTCTACTCTTATCTAAGTTATAAAGACGATTTTTTTTTTTCAGCTTTCTACTTCGAAAAGACTGGACAGAGAAAGCGCTGACAATTGGCAGAAAGAAGAGAGGCACTAACAAACCACCTGGGCAATGGAAAGTGTGGATTTGACAGTTTAAATAGTAATTTCACTTTTCCATGGTGAATTGAATAAGGAAATGAAAATGAAAGTTAAATTGTATTCAGTTCAGTTCAGTCCAGTTCAGTCGCTCAGTTGTGTCTGACTCTTTGCGACCCCATGGACTGCAGCATACAAGGCCTCCCTGTCCATCACCACCTCCCGGAGTCCACCCAAATCCAATTCCATTGAGTCAGTGATGCCATCCAACCATCTCATCCTCTGTCGTCCCCTTCTCCTGCCCTCAATCTTCCCAGCATCAGGGTCTTTTCTAATGAGTCGGGTCTTTTCTAATGAGTCAGCTCTTTGCATCAGGTGGCCAAAGTATTGGAGTTTCAGCTTCAACATCAGTCCTTCCAATGAACACCCAGGACTCATCTCCTTTAGGATGGACTGGTTGGATCTCCTCGAAGCCCAGGGGACTCTCAAGAGTCTTCTCCAACACCACAGTTCAAAAGCATCAATTCTTCAGTGCTCAACTTTCTTTATGGTCCAACTCTCACATCCATACATGACCACTGGAAAAACCATAGCCTTGACTAGACGGACCTTTGTTGGCAAAGTGATGTCTCTGCTTTTTAATATGCTATCTAGGTTGGTCATAACTTTCCTTCCAAGGAGTAAGCATCTTTTAATTTCATGGCTGCAATCACCATCTGCAGTGATTTTGGAGCCCAGAAAAATAAAATCAGCCACTGTTTCCACTGTTTCCCCATCTATTTGCCATGAAGTGATGGGACCGGATGCCATGATCTTCGTTTTCTGAATGTTGAGCTTTAAGCCAACTTTTTCACTCTCCTCTTTCACTTTCATCAAGAGGCTCTTTAGTTCTTCTTCACTTTCTGCCAGAAGGATGGTGTCATCTGCATATCTGAGGTTATCGATATTTCTCCTGGCAATCTTGATTCCAGCTTGTGCTTCCTCCAGCCCAGCGTTTCTCATGATGTACTCTGCATATAAGTTAAATAAGCAGGGTGATAATATACAGCCTTGACGTACTCCTTTTCCTATCTGGAACCAGTCTGTTGCTTCCTGAGCTGCATATAGGTTTCTCAAGAGGCAGGTCAGGTGGTCTGCTATTCCCATCTCTTTCAGAATTTTCCACAGTTTATTGTGATCCACACAGTCAAAGGCTTTGGCATAGTCAATAAAGCAGAAATAGATGTTTTTTTGGAACTCTCTTGCTTTTTCGATGATCCAGTGGATGTTGGCAATTTGGTCTCTGGTTCCTCTGCCTTTTCTAAAACCAGCTTGAAGATCTGGAAGTTCACGGTTCACGTATTGCTGAAGCCTGGCTAGGAGAATTTTGAGCATTACTTTACCAGCCTGTGAGATGAGTGCAATTGTGCGGTAGTTTGAGCATTCTTTGGCATTGCTTTTCTTTGGGATTGGAGTGAAAACCAACCTTTTCCAGTCCTGTGGCCACTGCTGAGTTTTCCAAATTTGCTGGCATATTGAGTGCAGACTTTCACAGCATCATCTTCCAGGATTTGAAATAGCTCAACTGGAATTGTAATTACTGTAGCCTAAAAGGGTATTTTGGTATGATGACTCAGCATTATTATCTGCTTTTAGAAATATTTTCTGGGGACTTCCCGGGTGGTCTACTGGTTAAAACTCCAAATTTCCCCTACAGGGGGCATGGGTTTCATCCCTGGTTGGGGGAGCTAAGATCCTATATGCACCATGCAGCATGGCCAAAAAAAAATTACTAGAGCTATTTTCTGGAAGTTATCCTCGTAAACAATTAGTTGTGAGGCCACTTTACCACATGTTTCTAAAATGGGGATATGTACATTCAACAGTTGACACCACAGAGCAATCATGGAACATATACTTAAGGCATGGATTTTGCTTGAAGATACACTTACTACCCCTACCCACCACCCCATTAACGTCAAATTGGATATATTACTTAGTCATTCAACAAGTATTTGCATTCAGGCAGAATGCTGTTTGCTGGGCAATACTGATTTAGAAAGCAGAGACATCAGTTTGTAAACAAAGTTCTGCATAGTCAAAGGTATGGTTTTTCCAGTAGTCATGTACAGATATGAGAGTTGGATCATAAAGAAGGCTGAGTGCCAAAGAATTGATGCTTTTGAATTGTGGTACTGGAGAAGACTCTAGAAAGTCCCTTGGACTGCAAGGAAGTCAAACCAGTCAATCCTAAAGGAAATCAGTCCTGAATATTCTGAAGGACTAATCCTGAAGCTAAAGCTCCAGTACTTCGGCCACCTGATGAGAAGAGCTGACTTTCTGGAAAAGACCCTGATGCTGGGAAAGACTGAAGGCAGGAGGAGAAGGGGACGACAGAGGATTAGACAGTTGGATAGCATCATTGACTCAATGGACATAAGTTTGAGCAAACTCTGGGAGATAGTGTAAGACAGAGGAGCCTGCTGTGCTGCATTCCATGGAACTGCAAGGAATTGGACGACACTTAGCGACTGAACAACAAAAACAATAACAACTGATTTAGAAAATGGATATGGCTCTTGGTGGTGGTGGGGATTGCAGGATAAAATGCAAAATTTTATACATTTTTAAGTCACAATATAAGATGACAAGAAATTTTGACTTTGTGGGGGACCTCTTTGGATTAAACTGCCAGGTCTATGAAGGTATACATTCACTTCCCTTAAATTTTGAGGATGACTCTAAGGAAAAGCTTGGCGAATAAGTATGGAAAGCTGGAGAAGCATAAGAGAAACAAGCCCTGATAAGGTTTACTGAAGCAGACACAGCAGTATAAGTTCCCTATTGAGCTGTGAGCTTCCAAAACTGTGAGAGGCCAGCAGCCTTCAGGAAATAATATTTTCACTGAAACTAGTGATTGGTTTCTGACCCAAAGAATTCACTGTTCTTATGGCTTTTGATTTAGAAACCTAGACAAAGTATTAAAAAGTAGAGACATGACTTTGGTGACAAAGGCCTGTATAGTCAAAGCTATGGTTTTTCTAGTAGTCATGTGTGGATGTGGGAGTTGGACCATAAAGAAGTCTGAGCGCCAAAAAATTGATGCTTTCGAATTCTGGTTCAGGTCATTAGTGGACCACACTTTGAGAGATTGGGAAGGAAGGCCATGATTAGATCTTTACAAAGATAATTCTGGAAAATGTGGTAGAAAATGAGGAAGACAGTTCAGCCACAGAATCACCAGTTTGCAGGTATCAAAATAGTCTTAGCGAGAGACATGAAGATCATGAATTAAGGCAGCAGCAGTGAGATGGGGAAGGGCTTCCCAGGTGGCACTAGTGGTAAAGAACCTACCTGCTAATGCAGAAGACATAAGAGATGTGGGTTCGATCCCTGGGTGGGGAAAATCCCCTGAAGGAGGGCATGACCACCCACTCCAGTATTCTTGCCTGGAGAATCACACGGACAGAGGAACCACAATGGGCTACAGTCCATAGGGTGGCAAAGACTTGGATATGACTGAAGTAACTTAGCGTGAGCATGCATATATATATATATATATATATATATATATATTTGTTGTTTAGTCGCTAAGTCGTGTCCAACACTTTGCAATCCCACGGACTACAGCACGCCAGACCTCCCTGTCCCTCACTAACTTCTGAAATTTGTCCATATTCATGTACATTGAATCAGTAATGTTATCCAACAACTCATTCTCTGTCTCCCTCTTCTCCTTTTGCCTTCAATCTTTCCCAGCATCAGAATCTTTTCTAATGAGTTGGCTGTTTGCATCAAGTGGCCAAGGTACTGGAGCTTCAGCATCAGTCCCTTCAATGAGTATTCAGCGTTGATTTCCTTTAGGATTGACTGGTTTGATCTTGCTCTCTCTCTATATATAGATAGTCAGCTTGATTTTGTGTGGTCACACTCAGGAGTCTGTCTCTTGGGACTATCTGCACCCCTCAATTTCAATTCGCTCTCCCTAGATGCGCTGGGAGCCTCTGGTCCCTCTAGTGGCTTGTTGACGGGGTCCCTGGGTTCCAGCCACACTCCCCGGATCCCATCCTGGAAGCGCGCTCTCTCCCTGCGCCTGCGTCTGGGCTAACAGCTTCAGGCTGAGCTAGCCGAACTTTCAAAGTCCGCGGGACCGGAGTCTCTGGAGCCCTCCAGGGCGCCGCCCCTCGAGTTCTCGCAGACTCCTAGCGGCCGCGGCTTCCAGATTTCAATCGCCGGCGGAGGCCAGGCCTCACTAGGGGATGCAACGACCTTCCGAGCCGAGGCGCCCGGAGGGAAAGCCCGGGGCTGGCAGGAAAGAGGACGCTCTGCTCCAGAGTCGGAGCGGTCGCCAGGGTTCGGGGTTCGGGTCTGGGGACCAGCTCCAGCTCCCCGCAGCCCTGGAGCTCTGCCCCTCGGGGGTTGCGCACCGAGCCCTGGAGGCCCCAGCTCCCTCCCCCACACCCACCACCTCCCACCCAGGGCTGAGCATCCTTTATCATATCAAAACAGTGGACGAAAACAATGGTTATTTCAAGTTGACAGCGCGATGACCCCTGATAAAAGCGAGTGTTAATTACAATAGTTGCCTGGAACAAAGTTTACCGCTTGCATCAAGAAGAGGGGGGGTTAGATCTTGTGGGGTGAGTGTATTTTAAACACGTGATCGCCTTGAGACTTTGCGATCTCTCTGGGGGAGGGAGGGCAACAGTGAGGGTAACTGTCTGTAAAACAGTGGAAGAAAAAGCCCCAGTTTCGGGGGGGCAGGTGTTAAGGGTCCCCTTTTGGGAGCGCGGTGCCGAGCACAGAACACCAAGTTTCCCTAATTATTCAGCTGGAGCCCGCCTCGCAAGGCGAGACATTCTCACAGCACGAATCCAGCCCGGCAGCCGGCTGCTCCGGGTGAAATGAGCCCTTCATTTTCCCGATCAGCTCAGGAGGGGAAATAGTGAAACCCCCAAATCCGCTTCCTTACGTGTTGCTAAAAGGGCACACGCAGAGCCTAGGGGGTGGGGAAATTACAAGTGCAAGTGACTTTGGGTATACTAAGGTTAGTGATTCCCCCCCACCCCCGTTATCTGGGGATAACGGAATCGTAGGTTGTAAGTTTCAGTGTCTAATGAGTTGCGGGGGGCGCACATCACTCGTAAAGTCCTTGTCAGGCGCGCCCCAAGTTTGTGGCTCGGGCGCGGACGGCTGGGCCGAGCGGGGGTGGGGAGGGTCTCCAGTCCCAGGCTTTGCGCTCGGGGCTTCTGCTCAGTTTCCTGCCTCGGAGTGGCCGCGTCCGCCCCAGCCCAGAGGAGTGTGTGCAATCCAGAAACTCGATAGGAGGCAGCAGCTGATCACCCACCGCCCTAAAAATAATCCGCTCGGCGCCCGGCGCGCTTCGGCCGGGGGAAGGAAAGCGCTGGCTTCGGGGTGAGTGAGTCCGTGTCTTTTTCATAAATCTCATTTCAAGAGTTTCAAGGATAACACTCAGTTGTCGATTTTGATCTAACAGCAAGCGGAAGGCTCCCGCGTGCTCTCGCAGCGCTTCGCCGTCTCTATTTCTAGGATCGAAGCGACCGGGCCCCAGCCCTGGGGAAGAGAGGGCGTGGGGATCAGGTTTCCAGCTGGACTTAACAAAACTCTGGCCGGCTCCTGCTTAAACCAAGTGGATAGAGTGCGAGGAGTTAATACAATTGTGTTTTGTTTTTCCTTTTAGATATTTCCCGTCTTGTTCACGAAGTAACTTTCTGCTTAATTTCTGTCCTTCTTTGCTTTGTAGGAGTTCTGCGTCCGGCTTTGAAATTTATACTTAAAGACAGAGTAGGAAGCTGGTGTTTTGAAGGTAAAGCAAGTGCACCAGTGGGGGTTTGAAGCAACGTCAAGCCATTGCCCAAGGTATCTATTTGTTGCTTTATTTCTACAGATTGCGATTAAAAAAAAAAAAAAGTCACTAGAGTGTCTGTGTAAGGAATCTTATCTACTTAGTAGCTCCAACATTTCCTTTGGTGTGCAACAGAACTTTGATGGGTGCGTTGAGATCAGACACTTAATCAGATGTCTGTCCTTGTTGCTAATGATTTCCTGCTTGGTTCTGTAGTTCATATATAAATAGACCGATATCTTTTAATTCATGTTTTATAAACCATGGACTGAATAACTTCAAATAACTTATTATTAAATATTAACATTGGTTTTCCTAAGTGATCCGATCCTGAGCATACCTGAGATGATGATAAAGCCCTGAATGAGTTCTTTGAAATGTCGTGTTTCTGTCTCACAGTGTAATTTGGTTAATCTCTGAATAGGTAAAGGATGAATTATTTTGTGTGTGAGAATGAAAGCTTTTATATTGCATTTAGTGTGCTTTCTTCAGGGGTCCCCAGCTTGTTAAATTCTCTCTGATTACTCTTCTGTCAGAACTGATACTGTTTGCTGGGTGAACAGTGAAGAGTGCTAGTTTTCACTTTACTTTATATTCATCAACTGCATCCAAATGTTTTCAGTCCTGAGGGTGTGGAACTTTATAAGATGCATTTCAAGGCATCAGAACACTGAGGGTAGTATCCATGAAATCATAAATTTGGTCACCAAGACCTGTAGAAAGTTCTGTTCTACAGACCATTATTGTAATCAGAGTTTCACTTTTGGTGTTTGTGTTTCAAGTTCACTCGGTCAAATTCTCCAACCCTATCAACTGTCATAAACACTTGAACGTCCTTCTGTGGATTTATGTTTGTGGGGAGAAGAATGTCCTGTCTTCTTCTCTGGCCTGCTTCCCTCTCTCTCCTCTTTGATGCTGGGGCCTGTCAGTGTTGGCTGAACTAGAAAGCTGGAAGGGGCGGGGCTGTAGGGTGTCACGTGATTTATCTGGGGAGAGCAGCAATTTATACCTTCCCAAAGTATCCCCAACTTAACCTGGGTTCCTGGAGGGAAACCCTGAATAACAGTTGGAGATTTAAGAATTAGTTTTAAAATCCTGATTGAATAAAATGCCTCAGGTGAACACAAATAATGTCAACAGGTCTAGAATAAGTTTACTTTTTCCCTGTCTTTATTCATGCTGAGTTGTAAGAAGAGTTGGCTGTTAAGAGTGTGCCACGTGCAGGCTAGGTGTCTGGAGGAGGGGGGACTAAGGGGCAAGGGGAAGAGGATGAAAGAAGAGGCAGAGGAAAAAGCAAAAGGAGAGATGCCGTGAGAGACAGTGAGCAGGTTGGGAGCCAAGGGGAAATGTGAGGTTTAAGATTATGGCAGAAGGAAAACATCATTCTAAAGTTTTTCCTCTACCCATATGCACTTTAATGAGATGATGTATTATTATTATGTATTTCCCAGTCTTTGGAATCATAATCTTTACATTATACCAAGACCATTTGGGTTTTGTCTAGTCTGATTTATACAGCCTAAGACCATAAGGACTGTTTCTGCCATGGGCACCGTTGAATTCCTGGTGCTCAGGGCATGGTCAGCATCAATAAATATTTTTACACTTAATTCATGCCTGAAGTCCCAGACATCAAGTGCATCGCTAAAAATGTTCTTGGATTTTTTCAGGTTATTGTGTTTCTCTGATATTTTCTTTCCACAGTTATACAGATTTATCCAGAGGTTAATTGGTAGGTTTCAGGATTGATTAGACAACAGGCAGGCAGTGCTAAGCTAATTAAGTATATATATATGTTTTGCAAATTCAGATTATGTTTTAGCAGCTGCCTTAATGATCATGATGAAATATCAAGTCTTAGCATTGAATATAGCACTGAAATATAGCACTGAAATACTATAGCTTTCAATAACATTATAAAACTAGTTTAAGAAAAATGGGAAACCCCAATGGCTCAAGAGGTAAAGAATCCACTTGCAGTGCAGGAGATGCAGGAGATTTGATTCTTGGGTCAGGAAGATCCCCTGGAGAAGGAAATGGCAACCTATTCTAGTATTCTTGCCTGGGAAATCCCATGAACAGAGGAGCCTGGCGGGCTACAGTTCATGGGGTCACAAGAGTCAGACACGACTGAGCATGCACATGCAACGAGAAAAAAAAAAGTAAGCAAAGAAAAAAATAAAGCAAAAAGAATTTCCCAGTTAGTTCTAGGAAACAGTTTATGCATGCCTTTCAATTAAGTGAGCTTAAAGTTTCCTTTTATCATTTCTATTAAGTAAAGGAAATAGTCTTAAAAATTCCATTACAAGCTATTTTTTCCAGTTTCTGTTTCCTCTATTTTTATCAGAAATATCTAACATATAATTATAAAACTCAGAACTTCCATTTTATTGATAGTTTAAAAACCTCAAGTCCTTTTGATTCTCTTATTAAGCTTCGAATCTTAACAGTTGGTAAGGATTTGGCAAGTGTATAAGCTGATCTTGAGGTTTTTTTTTTTAATATAACATTTTTTAAAAAAGATGAAAAAAGGTCTCAACTAGAGAGCGTATAAAAAAGTATTTCCAGAAATAATGTATGAGAAGAATTCCATATGACCGTTGACAGACTGTCAACACACAGACTTTCTAACTAGTTCTATTCATATGTTTTATAAAAATTTAGTTTAAAATTTGGTTTCTCCAATAGTTTGCCTGCTGTTGCCTATCTTTTCTGTGTAATACCCTTTGTTTTTTTCTAGGAAGCTATATGATTCCTGGCCATTGCTAAATCAATTATGAATGAAAGGGAAGAGAGAAGAGGTGCTTACTTTAGTTATCCAAATTGTTGCCAACCTTGAATAATCTAATTCAGAATCCAGGGTGACATAAATATGGAAAAGAAACAAAGTCCAGGGAGGTTGAAATCATAAAATGCTACTTATTTTAATATGAATAGATAAGAAGTTTCTTTAAAAAATATGTCGGGAGCTATATGATGGAGTGGAATGAACATGGCTTATAGTCAGACACATGTGGGTATGGCTTCCGGCTACTCTACTGGTTGGGAAGTTACTGAACCCGTCTGAACACCCAGATCATCATCTGTAAAATTCGAAGAGCTCCACAGATACTGCTTCATTGTTCTGGGGGCTTAAATGGTGTATGCAGAGTTCGCAGAATTTAGTAGGTGCTAAATAAATAGTGCTGCAGTCCATGCGGGGGACTGCTCTGTCCATGGTGTGCTGCGGTCCATGGGGTCACCACGAGTCAGAGATGACTGAGCGACTAAACAACAATAGCAACAAATAAATGGTAGGCATTATAAAGAAGTTTTCTGAATGCTAAAACTCTTGGTGGCATTTTACAGTAGTTTTTTTTGGATGAAATAGACCCTTGCTTTTTAGACTATCTGTTTCAGCACAACAGTAAGAATTCATTTAAAATGTAAGTCAGAGTTTGTCACGCCTCTCATCTCCACCAAGCCGGAGTAGAAGCTCCATCCCCCACGACGGCTAAGAAGACCTCCGCTTCTTCCCCCAGCTTGTCCACCTCTCCTCTGATGGAATACAGCCTTCCAATAAAAAGGCATCCTTTGTTTCCAAACTTGAGTCGAGTGTGTTTCATGTAAAAATATTGTCTGATTCTGGGAGCTGTGTAGTTTCATTATCTTGTCATTTGAATTATATTTAATTGGTCTTAAACACTTGATTTTACTGTTGTTCAGAGAAAGGCTGTATGCTGGTGGCCTCCACATTGCTCCCTTGGTATTACTATTTCCTGCAGTGAATGAAATGCTACAGTAAATTGTGTTCAGCTGAAGTTGTTTGTGAAAGCATTTTCAATGAATGACTGTGGGAAAGGATTTGATATTATAGCGTTTTGACTTTTCTGTCAGTTTCATCTTCCCCCTCCTTTTTCTGGATAAACAACCATTTTTGGTTCTTGATAATTTGTTTAGACAAACACTCCTTGGAGGTAGCACTGTTGGTAGATATCAGTTATAATGTATTTTCCAAATTAAAATGGAATATTTTAATCAGGAAAAAAACTATTGACAAGTGGACCTTATGGGATGTATAAGGCCTTTCTAAGTAACTCTCAGATAACTTTGACCATAAAAGTTTCCTATTTCTTCAGCTACAAAGATAAAAGGGATTGATTTTATAAAATAATACCTCTTTAAGGCTATATCCCTCGTAGCTCAGTTGGTAAAGAATCTGCCTGCAATGCAGGAGTCTGCCTGCAATGCAGTAGACCTGGGTTCGATTCCTGAGTCCAGAAGATCCCCTGGAGAAGGAAATGGCAACCCATTCCAGTATTCTTGCCTGGAAAATCCCGTAGACAGAGGAGCCTGGTGGGCCACAGTCCATGGGGTCACAAGAGTTGGACATGACTTAGCGACTAAACCACCACCACCAAGGCTATAATTTAATGAAGGAGAATTTTGTAGTAAGAGGCTTTTCTTCCTTTCTCTCCCTTTTAGAGTGAACTATATAAGAAGAAATGAGCCTTTCATTCTGCGGTAACAACATTTCTTCCTATAATATCTATGATGGTGTGTTACAAAATCCCTGCTTTGTGGATGCCCTCAACCTGGTTCCTCATGTCTTCCTGCTGTTTATCACTTTCCCAATATTGTTTATTGGTAAGTAACATACTGTCCTACAGTTCACCACCTAATGGTTACTTTTTAATGGCTTGAGATTAGGTGTAACATTGATGTAGCTTCTCCAGTGTGAGAACTAGCATGTAAGTTTATGGGAAAAGAATGAGCAAGTGTTATATTTTCTGTTTTCCAATTACTTATGTTTTTGGCACTTGATATTCTGTAGGTAAGCTTCCCTGTTTGCTCCTGCCTGCCAATGTAGGAGACTTGGGTTCATTCCCTGGGTGGGGAAGATCCCCTGGAGAAGGAAATGGCAACCCACTCCAGTATTCTTGCCTGGGAAATGCCATGGACGGAGGAGCCTTGTGGGCTATACAGTACATGGGTTTGCAAAGAGTCGGACATGGCTTAGCAACTAAAGAAAAACAAAATTCTATAGATAAATAACAAAATTATTATTTTTTTATTCTATTTATTTTTTTAACCATGAGGCATATGGGATCTTAGTTCACTGACCATGGATCGAACCCAA
This sequence comes from Cervus canadensis, assembly GCF_019320065.1. Taxonomy (NCBI): domain Eukaryota; kingdom Metazoa; phylum Chordata; class Mammalia; order Artiodactyla; family Cervidae; genus Cervus; species Cervus canadensis. Next base: position 30,603,038 of record NC_057406.1, on the reverse strand, counting down.
GGCCCCTGCACTGGAAGCCCAGAGTTTTAGCCACTGGACAGCCAGGAAAGTTCCCACAAGCCTTCTTAGAAATGGACTTTAAGTAGCAGCAGCTTCTAAAAAGAGGGGAAAAAATTATCTGAGATAGATCAAAAGTATTTGTTGCGTGCTTTCTTTGTGCTGGGTGAAGAGAATGGAAAATGGGTAAAACACAGTACCTGCTTGGAATAGTCGCAGGAGTTTTCCAGTGAGACAGTAGGTAAAAAAATCAAAAGAAATGCCTGTACCACCTTGTAAACACGTTTACAGATACAGGAACAGATTATCCTGAGCTTTAACCCACTGGAGCAACTAATTCTCAAGGCTGGTGGGGACTATGCATAGAGAGACATGTTTGGGGACTTGAAAGATACAGAGAGTGCATGTAAAAGTAGGGTGTGTTTCAGGTAAAAGGAGTACATGAGCAAACTATTTAGCAAGAAGTTAACAATATGGTTTGCCTATTTTAAAGTTTGAATGTTTATACACACAAAATCCAGTTATTTAGAGCACTTATGTATAATTTGTGCAACTTTTCCAAAACAACCAAAATAGACCTTAGAGCATTTTAAAATTATAAAATATTTTTTCATATATAAAAATGCATAGACTAATGTAACAAACATCTATTACCAAAGTCACTTTAAGGGATCTCATCCAATAAATACCATTTCCTGACCCACTTACTTTTCCCACATCCTCTCTTCCTATCCTTTTTCATAATGGAGAAATGATCAGACTGATTAAGAAATCCAGCATAATTTAAGGATCTGCTTTAAACAAAGGTTTAAAAATAATTTGTAAGCTTCTTTTTCTTCATTGAACAAATCTTAATATAGAGATTGCTATGAGCCTGGCATTCTAACAGTGACCAAAGGGTTTCAGTTATATGACATACATTATGTAGAGGCTAACATAACTCTTGGTATGTAATTATTCACTGCAAACAAATGCATAGACATAAAATATATTGGGACCAGAGTGGCCATACACTTATTGTTGAATGTGTGGTGACAAATTTGTAACACATTAAGAATGTCCTCTGGACACAATTTTTGAGGCTCTAGCCTACTGTGTTCCCTCTTTGCCTGGCAAAGAAATAAAGCCACTCTTTTCTTCTCCATTAGAAAAAAAGAATGCCCTTAAGCCCAAAGTAGAGCATTATTTTTTATTGTATTTCTATGGTTAATAATTCCTTTTTGACATCCAGTTAACTTACTAAGAGCAGTTGTTATGGCAGTGTTGTTCGCATTTCTAGCATGGAACACAGAAGCTTGCAAAAGGGTATTTGAATCAATGGAATTGAAACTACCGTTGTCAAAGAGAAATGGCTAAAAATGCAGACTATTTATAATGTTGGCTATTTGGGTTAGTGAGAAACCACAAATAAATCTCAAAGAAGTATCAGGTATAAGGAAAATTACAGAGATGCAAAGAAGGCCAGAGCCTGCCTGCAAGAGTTTAATAGCATAAATTATAGTAGAATATGTTAAATGTAACTAATTTTCAAATAATGAAGTTCTTTTCGGAATAATTTAGAGGTGAATCAGTATTCTTTTCAAAGAATGCTTCAGGAGTCCATTTTGTCCAGAGACAGAAATTTCTTCTTTCAGTACTTTTAGCACTCATACCCCTCCCAACCCTGTTCATTCTTGAAGTTTATGGGACTTCTCTCTATTTGAAAAGTTGAGGGAAAAAAAACAAAAAACAATGGTGAGAAGAGACACAAGTAGGGTCTTGTCTTAGCACGTCATATATGAGTTGGCATTATGCTGTTTTTGAGGGGAACCAACAAAATTTTCTAACATATAATCTGGTAACTTAATTTTTTTCTTCAATGAAGAGCTAAAGGTGAACCTGTAATGTTCTTGAGCCTCCTTAAAGTCCCATCAATGAACAAAGCTTTAGCTTTCTTTCAGAAAATATCAGTAGTATTGCTGAATGGTGCCGGCTGAGTCATAGGTTATCATTTTTGTTCCATGACATGCATGTGGGTAAGAGTTGACACAGCCAGTGGGCCCTGTATCTTGTCACCAAGTGTGGCCATTGTATTTTTTTGGCTAGGCCTCCCACAGATCCCATCTTTTAAAAGATTTGAGACTTTGAATTGCTTTTATTAACATCATCACTAATTTATTTTTCTTTCGAATGAATGAGATCTGTCAATAAGAATTGTGATGAGCATGAAATAACCAGGTTGTCACCCAGAGTTTGTTATTCCTGAGCTAGACAACAAAGTTGATGTATTAACTTAGGCAAGCTTGGAAAAATCCTTTGAAATTATTCTTTTTTTTTTTTTCTAGCATGACAAAAATAGAGAAGGATTTCTGTTGCTACCCTAGAAAGAAATAAGGTTTCAGGACCCCCTCTCCCCTACCCGCAAAGCATATCACAATGTAAATTATTTCCGTGATTATAGTTGATTCCTTATTTCCTTACCTTTTCCTCTTTTTTTCAGGGTGGGGGAGTCAAAGCTCGAAGGTACAAATTCATCACAACACATGGCTTCATTTTCCTGGACACAACCTGAGATGGATCCTTACATTTGCCCTCCTGTTTGTGCATGTTTGTGAAATAGCGGAAGGCATTGTTTCAGATTCGTAAGTGACTCCATTTAGTTCATGGGATAACGCTATCCTAGTGGACATGTTGATATGGATAGTAGCTAAGAGCGTACCAAGTCAGCCTTAACTTTTTGGTTATAACGTATTAGGCGCCACAGCAGTCACCCATTTTATGCAGTAAACATGCATATTGTCCTGTGTTCAGTACTGTATCCTTTCTCTGCTAACACAAGGTCAGATCCCTGGGGTCTGTGATCACTGCTATGCTTTCTGTTTCTTTACATAGCGCTGGCAGAAAGTTTTCTCCATTTAAACACCTCAATGATTATCTTATTTTTCAGAACAAATATAAATGGTAAGAATGATTGTTGTATTAACATAGAGCTCTAACTGGCATATTTGTTGTTCAGTCACTAAGTCATGTCCTACTCCTTGCGACCCCATGGTCTGCAGCATGCCAGGCTCCCCTGTCCTTCATTATCTCTCAGAATTTGCTCAGATTCATATCCAGTGAGTTGGTGATGTTATCTAACCTTCTCATCCTGTCGCCCCTTTCTCCTCCTGACCTCAATCTTTAAGAGCATCAGGGTCCTTTCCAATGAGTTGGCTCTTCACATCAGGTGGCCAAAGTATTGGAGCTTCAGCTGCAGCATCAGTCCTTCCAATGAATGTTCAAGGTTGATTTTCTTTAGGATTGACTGTTTTGATCTTGCCATCCAAGTCTAATATATTTATGTATAAATATATAACCAGTTCTCAGATATTTTGATTTATTTTGTAAAACTGCAGAGATAGATGAGGCAGGCATTAAAAGAGTTTGAGAGTCAATGAGGATATGACTACAAATTGAGGCAGAGTACATAATTATTTCAAAATCATGATTTGTTATAAAACCCCTATTTTTAAAGGAATTTTGTCTTTCTTATAAAAGAAGTTTATATTAAGCAGTTAGAATGTAATGAATTCTATTTATAAAGCTGAACATAATGCATGATAATACTTTTATTATATAGTAATAGAAAATAAACTAAAGTAATAGGAAAACTTTGATTATTACACTAAATGGTGTATCTTTCATTGAAGAATTGATAGGAAAAGATCTTTAAAGTCTACGAACTGAAAGCTTCAAAACTCATTTTCTTCTTATCTAATAAGAACCTCCCCTGACATCTGTTTATGTTTTTCTCTTGCAATTAACAAGGAGTGAAACTTGGAGACTTTTGTCATGGAGTCATCTATTTTGTAATGTTTTATGACAGTTCTTTGCATATATGTGCATATCTTAGTTTCTGATTAAAAGGAAGATTAAAGACCCTAAGTCTCCTCTCCAAGCATTTAGAAGCTTATCAGCCATTATTTTATTGAGAATTGCTTACAACTCTTTGGCATATTTATATTATGTTGTATTAGCATAGCCAATTTTAGTCTTCATTTTTTAATTCCCTTACCATATGGGCTGACTCTCCATGTTGTTATGTGTTTGTATAAAGTGGAAGATAGTAGAAGTCTCATGAGTCCTATGGCTCTTCCTTTCCAGCCTCATGTTTGATGTGTAGGTTCGGAGACTTTAGGACAGAGGCTGAGGACATGTACTTATGGGGGAAATCTGTTTCACAGCAGTTGTGATGCAAGAGACCCATGCTTAAAATAAGCAGAATTACCCTCTTGATCTTGTGTACCCTCTCCTATTCTTTACTACAGACTCTTATCCTTGCCCTTTTCATCCAGAACTCCTAAAAAGATGTCTTTCAGGGACTTCTCTGATGGTCCAGTGGTTAAGGCTTTGCATTCCAATGCTGGGGGCATGGGTTTGATCCCTGGTCAGGGAACTAAGATCCCTGCAAGCTATAAGGCAAGACCAGGGGGGAAAAAAGACATCCTCCAGTATTTCTGAATAACTGGAAGATTTAGTTTGGTTTCTCTCTTATCTTGTCCTAGTCTGGAAGCTGCTTCTACAAGAATGCCAAAGAATATTAATGACACTTTCATGGGTATTTTTTCCTCTTTAACACACTTATTATATTAAGACCCTACTGATTATGCCTTCCTTCTTTCCTTCTTTCTTTTTTTTAAAACAAAACTCTATGAACTATTTTTTACTTAAAATAGCACAGATGTTCACTGTAGTTTCACTGTAAGTGAAATAATGCAAAAGACTTTCCTAATTGAAGATTGGATTTTCTTTATTAATAGTAATACAAATATTAAAGCTATTGATTTTTCTTTTGAAACATCCTGTTTTACACAGGTTTTCATAAGAAGTGTTCTTTCTTTTACTTCTGTCTGAATAATTTGTCATTCTGATGGAGAAACTCTCCTAGGCCTAGGAATCATTTTTAGTTTGCTCTTCAGTGTAATTTGATTAGTTTATTACTAAAGCATGTCATTCGTTAAATGAATGCCTTTGGGAATTTATTAGCATTTTCAAGATAGTCAAATATTTGTTTAATTAATATAATTAATAAGCATTAAGAACTAATATATTTTTTTTTAGAAGACAAACTTTTATTGAATTTACTGATTGGATTACTGAAGTCCTTGTCTTGATTATTTTTTACTATTTAATTCTTCAAATTATAAAAGTGTGCATTAAAATCACTATTATTGTGTTTTCATTTAGGTTTTTATTTTCCATCATTTTCTCTTTTTTGAAATTGTTTGTTTTCTGGGATATATAGTTTTTGGTTTTCTCTTGAACTTTCCTGACTAAAGATTTTCTACCATAATGGGATGTATATGCTTCAATACTATATATCTACCATTTGATTATATATACCAGAATACTAAAGTCTGCAAATTATTCTCTAAAAATAGTAGTGTAGTGTATTATTAGTTGTTTAGTCGTGTCCGACTCTTTGTGACCCCGTGGATTGTGGCCCGCCAGACTCCTCTGTCCATGGGATTCTCCAGGCAAGAACACTGGTCTGGATTGCCATTCCCTTTTCCAAAAAATAGTAGAGGTTAAAGGAAAGAATAGGGTTTGGGGCACCACTCAAACCCTATACCACTTTGTAAGGAGAGCAGTAACACTACGAAAGGAATCAATAAAAGCACTAGTATGGTTAAAAATCACTAAAAAAGAAATGCTATAAATATAAACCTCACTGTAGCTTCTGCTGTCTTTATTAAGCCTTCATTACTGCCTTCCTTACTGCTGTTTTTCTTTTTCTAACATCTTGAATTGACTACTTAATTTATTTATTATAATAATTTCACATTGAATTTGTTTAAGATTACAAACTTTCTTCTGGGTATGGTTTTAAACTGCATTATATAGGCCATCACAGATTATATGCTTATTTAAAAATTTTCTAAATATTAATTATTTTTTAAATTCTTTCTTTTGTTTAATAATTAAAGAGTATTAGAAGCATTTTAAATTTTTTACTGATGAAATATTTATTTTCTATTTTTCTTTTTGATTATTTGAACTATTTCTGAGAGGTGGTGGGGGGTTTGTAAGCCAACTCTTACATGCTCATAATATTATCACATTTTCATTATCCTGTCTGTATTCATAACTCCAAATCTCTGCATACACTTGCCTGTTAGACAGCGTCTTTTGCAGATTTATTAGAAACTTCACAATCCACACATTCCTGTTGAAACGTGTTAGCTTCCTCTCTCCAATGGGCTTTTCCTCTCAAAATCTTACTTGGTCGTACCATCATCTACTCAAGCACCCTGGGGATTATTCGCCCCATTGCCATCACCATCACAGTCATACTCAAACACTGTTAAAAGTCCTATCCATGTTGACAGTTTTTTCCAAAGGTATTATTTCCTCCATGTTACTGCTGCCAAAGCTTCACTTGGGCTTTCATCATCTCTCATCTGGCCTCTCCCCATAGCTTCCTAACTACTTTCCTTCCTTTGTGTCTCTCCTCTCACCTCAAACACGTATTACCTGTCAACTCCATTATCGATACTACTAGTACCAGATTGATCTGTTTCTAAAACCCTAATCTGATGGTCCCACTTCCTTGTTAAAGTATTTGTGTTTTCTGCAAGATTAGGTTTCAGCTCCTTACCACAGCACATGAAGACTTTCATAATATATCCAAACTCAAACTTTCTATTTAAGGGACATTAAACTGCTTGGAATTTTGCCCATTCTATTCCCTGCTTATTAAGTGTTCTTCCACCAGTTTCCTGATGAGTGGATTCCCTTTTATATTTCAGTTCCCATTGTCAGCTATACCTCTCCTGAAATGACCTTCCCAAATTGTTTCTCTTTCCCGCATTCTCAAACTACTTACTTTCTTCTTAATATCATTTGTGTACTAATACATTTAAATCATTTGAGAAAATGTAAATGTTTAGCTGTATGGCATTTTTAATACAAATGGAATTGAGGGCTATCTGCACATTGTCCTGGCATATTTCTGATCTAACTGAAGCTCTTTGTTGCCCTCAGAATGAAGTGTCGTGTCCTTGCAGTCACACTGAATTGCTTGAAGTACCCTTGAATGTATGGGCTTCCCAGGTGGCTCAGTGGTGAAGAACCTGCCTACCAATGTAGGAGATGTGGGTTCGATCCCTGGGTCGGGAAGATCCGGTGGAGGAGGAAATGGCAACCCCACTCCAGTATTCTTGTCTGGAGGACCCCATGGACAGAGGAGTCTGGTGGGCTACAGTCCCTGTGGTTGCAAAAGAGTCTGATACAACTGGGCGACTAAACAACATCAACCACAACTCTTGAACATATCTAGACTCTCTGCTTGGAGCAGTCTTCCTCTCCTTCCTCTGAGTAGCAGTTCCTCATTCTTAAGGTCTCAGTTTAGAAGTCACTTCTTTCAGGGCTTTCTCTGTTTCAGGCACTAGTTCTACATGAATTCCCAGTCCCTTCCCCTATGTTATAATTTCCTGTTTCCAGTTGTTCTTCTCAGCGGACTCTAGACTTTGTGATCACAGACACTATGTCTTATCTTGTTCATTGTCGTATCCCACAAGCTAATGCAGTGTCTGGACCAACAAACATATACGTGTGTTGAATGAATTAATGAATGTGAGAAATCATTGAAGACCATGAATGAGTGAGTGAGTGAGTGAAAGTCGGTCAGTCGTGTCTGACGCTTTGTGACCCCATGGACTAATACAGTCCATGGAATTCTCTAGGCCACAGTACTGGAGTGGGTAGCCTTTCCCTTCTCCAGGGGATCTTCCCAACCCAGGGATCGAACCCAGGTCTCCAACCCAGGTCTCCCACATTGCAGAAGGGTTCTTTACCAGCTGAGCCACAAAGGAAGCCCATTGAAGACCATAATGTTTGGGAAAACTATCAAAAGAATAAATGTATTTTCACATACAATAGCGTTCATATTGTTTATTGTTTTTACTTGCTTTAGGTTAAATTATTTCAGCAGTTCTGCCTTTCAGTATAGGAATAGTTGTCTATTTGCTTTTGTTGTAAGCATTGTAATGTCTTGTTTAGCTGTATTTATCCAACCTTCCATGTTAGGATAAACCCTTTCAGCAGAATTATATTTCCTTGGGCTTTCCTGGTGGCTCATTGGTAAAAAATCTACCCGCCAATGCAGGAGGCATGGGTTCGATCCCTAAGTCAGGTAGATCCCTTGGAGAAGGAAATGGCAAACCACTCCAGTATTTTTGCCTGGGAAATCCCATGGACAGCGGAGCCTGGCGGGCTATAGTCCATGGGGCCACAAAGAGTTGGACATGACTTGGTGATTGAGCACTCAATGTAGTCTTCCTTATCTGTTCTCTTAGCATTCTGTATATAAAATACCTCATTCTGCATTTTAAATATTGGTGAGGGAGCATTTTAATGAAAAAAATTGGAAGCAAAAATGAGAAACTGTCTGGAACCTTCAACCGTAGTCACTGACACTGTACCACTCTCTGTAGACGGCGGGAGTCGAGGCATCTCCACCTCTTCATGCCTGCGGTGATGGGATTTGTTGCTACCACCACATCCATAGTATATTATCATAATATTGAAACATCAAATTTTCCTAAGTTACTTTTAGGTGAGTATGATCAAGTGCTGTTTCCCCCCCCACCCCAAAGAACTATTTGATTTTCTTTTTCCTCAGAGTAAATGCTCTCAGCACTGGTTGGACTGGAAGGCATGGGAAAACCAAAATAATTAATTCTCTTTAGTCTCCCATTCAATGTGGAGATGAAGTCAGCTGTTTATTGCTCTAGGCTGTGAAAACTCCGTCCCCTGAGGACATCTAATGAGCAAGTCATCTCAGCTATTTCTGTGTATTTCTGCCTCTGGCTTGGGAGTCTTGAGGCATTTCCAAAGACCCAGGTCTTTCATGATGGATACTGTGGGCATGTCACACTCTTCTTGGGATTTCTGTCCAGACAGATAGAGGGGCACAGGGGAGGCTCTTTGCAGCAGAGCGTGCTCCATTGTATGCTGACAAATATACTGTCCTGAGAAACACCCAGGGCACAGCCCCTCACCTCGGCGTCCTGCTTAGCGTTATTTTTTCTAAGCCTCACTTGCCTCCTTGTCCTGTGGAAATCAGAGACTGTCTAAAGTTTTCCATATTCTGCTTTATGCTGAAATGATTGAACTCATCCCCAATAGTTATAATACTCTGATCCATCCTTGCATTCCTTGGTGGACACTTTCACACAGAAAGCTGAGATGAAGATTACAGAGCATGGATTATGCATGGGCTGCGGGGGCCTCCATGTCCTCTAAAATGGTAGGCAGGATTGTATGTGTTTGCGTGAATGTTTAGTTTTCTAAGGTTTATGGATTTGGTTTGATTGCTATTTGATGAAAATGACATCAACTACTGATATTGCAATTAGGAAAAGGAATAATTAAACCATGCAATTATTATTTTATTTGCATATACAGCAGGCATTAAAATTTGAAGTGAATAAGTGATAAGTGCTGTTTATTTAATTCTGTGTTGCATCACGTTATATGATTTGGTAAAGGTAATCAAACAAAGACAAGTTGTCAGAATTAAAAATTAATTTAAAAGCCTTGTCCAAATCATAATTATCTTAATAGAAAGCTGTTTGGTTCAACATGGTAGGCAGATATTGTCAGAGAAATCTTTTGATATAGATGCCCAGAAAAGGCACCAGCAAAAATAAATGTAACATTGGGAATTTGATACTCTAGACAATGTTTCTGAAAAACTGATGAGTATATAAGAGTTATAAGATGTGATTGGAAAGGAAATGTGCATTTAATAATATTTTGAGAATTTAGAGTCAAAATCCTGCTCTAAATTTTTATGTAGATACAAGGCAGAGGGCACAATCTGATCATGTTTCTGGAAGGACTTATAGAATTATAAGAATTATAAGGCCTTATAGCTTATCTAACTTTTTATTTACTTTAGAAGAGGAATATTTGGATCTAGAAGAGTCACACATTTTTAGAACACAGAACTAATAATTTTGTCCCAACATTACATTATAAACACCACCAAACATACAGAAAATGGAAAGAATTATATGAATACTCATTTTCCTACCACGTAAATTCTTCTATTATTTTCTTCTATTTATTTTATCAAATATCTGCTTTCCTCTGTTCATCCACCAATTCATCCTAATTTTTTGATGCATTTTAAAGTATGTTCCAGGAATTGATATTCATCACTTCCTGATTATTTCAGCATGCACATTATTTGCTAAAGTTAAATATTTGCAGTTCTTTTTGTGAGATAAAATTTACATACCAAAGTACAGAAATCTTAATTTACTAAATGCACACACCTGTATAACTCTGTAATGATTTAAAGTGTTGCCATCATCCTTGAAAATTTTCTTGTGTCCCTTACTAATCAGTCCTTTTTTCATCTCTGTAGAGGAGCATCTAATCTGATTTTTTCTCACTGTAGATTAGATTTGCCTGTTGTAGAACTTCATGTAGATTGAATCATACAATTACATACAATTACATACAAGTGTAAACTCTTCTCTCTAAGATTACCTTCTGTCAGCAGCATTTTTGGAGGCTCATCCATAACGTAGTTTTAGTTGTATTTTGTTCTTGTGATTCTTGGGTCATATTCCATTATATACCACAAATATTCCATAAATATGCTACAGTTTTTCCATTCTCTTGTTAATAGACTCCTGGACTGTCTCCAGATTTTGACTATCATGAAAAAAAACAAGCTGCTATAAACATTCATGTGCAAGGGTTTTTGTGTGTGTGTGTATTTGTGTGTGAATCTGTGTTTTATTTCTCTTGGGTACATACCTAGGAGTGGAATTGCCGGGTCAGAGGGTAAGTACATAAATGTTTATATTTGTGAGAAACTATCAGATCATTTCTCAGTGGTTTATTTTACACACACTAACAGCATTTGGGAATTCCAGTGGTTTCACATCCATTTGAAGATCTTGATTTTCTAATTTAGCCATGCTGGTGTTTACTAACGCATTGTGGTTTTAATTTGCATTTCCCTGGTGACTAATGATCTTGAGCACTTTTGATGAGTTTATTGGCCATTTGTTATCTTTGTGAGGTGCCGGTTCATATTTCCTGCCCACTTTTTATGGGATTGCATTTTTATTATTGAATTGGAGCAGTATTTTGTATATACTAGACACTAGTATGTCATTAGACACATGTTTTAAGAATATTTCCTTCCCAGTCTGTGGCTTGCAAGCTCATTTACTTAATAGGGTCTTTTGATGAGCAGAAGATTTAATTTTAATGTGGTATAATTTATTATATTTTCATGTAAAATTACTGCCCTGTCTCTTAAGAAATCTTTGCTGTCCCTCAAAATATATTTTCCACATATACTCTTGTTTTATTTATTTTTAGAACCTTTATAGTTTCAGTTTTTATTTTAGGACTGTGATCCATTTGAAGTTATTTGTGTGGCTGGTATATACGGTTGGTGTCAAGTTACGTTTTTTCCCAAATGTACGTCTATGTGTTTGAGTACCATTTGCAGAATAGACTTTCCATTTCTCATTGGGTTGCTTTGGGACCTTTGTAAAAGATTAAAGCAAGTGACTGTTTAAATATAATCTATTTCTTGCCTCTGTATTTTCCATTCCTTTAATCTGTTCATGGACTTTTATGTCATCACTATTCTGTCTTGATTACTATAACTTTGGAGGTCTTGAAGTCATGTGTTTGATTATATAGCTTGTTTTCTCTGTTTTTCTTCCAAAACTACTTTGGAGAGTTTAGTTCATTACCATGTGCAGGTTAGAATTAGGTTATCAGTTTCTACTGAAAAAAAAAAAATTCCTGATGGGGTTTTGATAGGGATTGCCCTGAATGAACAGAACAATTTGGGGGAAGAAATGACATCTTAAAAATGTTGAGTCTTGCAGTCTATTGTCTACTTTTATAGATCTTTCATTTCTTGTAGCAATATTTTTTAGATTTTAACGTAAAGGTTTTTTATGTTTTACTAAAAATTATTACTACCTTTTTTGTTTACCATTGCTATTATAAATGGAATTGTATTAAAATTTTTATTTTCCAATTGTTCTACCATTGTATAAATGCAATTGGTTTTGTATATTGACCTTGCATCTTGCTACCTTGGAAATTCAATTAAAAAACAATTAAAATTACTTTAACTTATTTCGCTGTAAGTTTTTTGGGATTTTCTATATAAACAAACATACCATCTGAAAATAGAGGCAGTTATATTTGTTCTTTTCAAACTTTATGCTTTCTTTTTTATTTTTCTTGCTGTTTTGCACTAGGGAGAATCTCTAGTAAAATGCAGAATAAACGTGGTGAGAGGAAGTCCTTATCTAGCTCCTGATTTTAGAGGAAAAATAATCTTTTGTACTTAATTACAGAATTGATATAGACTTTTTATATAAGACTTTATCAAGTGAGTGAGTTTGCTGCTGTGGAAAGCTTTGCTTTCTCAGAGGTTTCTTTTTTAAAAATCATGAGTAGCTGTTGTAATTTATTGACAGACTTTTTTTCTGCATCAGTTGTAACTTATATTTCTGTTAAGGTGCTTCTGCTGATGTTCACTGATTGATTTTTCAAATGATAAAGTAACCACGCATACTGGACTAAGCCACATATGGTCATGGTTTGTTTTCCATGCTGTATGTTGCTAGAGTTTATTTGTTAGGGTTTTTACATCTATCATGAGGGATATTGGTTGGGTTTGTTTTTTTTTTTTTCCTCAAAATAGTTTTGCCAGGTTTTTATATGTTGGGATACATAAATGAATTGGAAAATACTCGCTATTTCTATTTAATGAAGGACATTGTGTGAGATTAATTTTATTTCTTTCTTAAAAATTCAGGAAGATTCATCAGTGAAGTTATCTGGGCCTGGAGTTTTAACTCAGGAGGGATTTTAAATTATAAATTTATTTCTTTATTATAGACTCTTCAGAATATCTGTTTCTGTCAGTTTTGGTAGTTACAGTTTTTGAGAAGATTTCCGTTTCATCTACATTTTTTGATTTATTGTCATAAAGTTGTTCAAGATACTCCCTGATTATCCTTTTTAAGTACATAGGAGATATAGGGATAACTTTTCCTTTATTCCTAATATTGGTCATTTGTGTTGTTTTCTCGATCAGTCTAGCTGGGGACTTATCAATTTTCTTGATCTTTTAAAAAAATCAACCTTATTGGTTTATTTTCTCAATTATTCTTTTTCTGTTTTATTGCTTTTTACTATTATCTCTCATTTTTTAATTTTGTTCATTGTTTTTTCCCTACCTTTTTAAGGTGGAAACTTAGGTCACTGATTTTGGATACATCTTTTTTTTTCTAAAATAAATATCTAAAGCCATAAATTTTCCTCTCAGTATTGTTTTTAGTTACAATTCCTAAATTTTCAATCTGCAGTATTTCCATTATAATTTATTTAAAATATTTTCTAACTTCCTTGGTAATTTATTTTTTAACGTGTGGTTAATTAGAAATGTATTGCTTAGGTTCCAAATGTTTGGAGATTTCTAGATATCTTAGTGTGTGAAAATACCCCTTCCATTACCTCTGACTGGTGTTCACACTATATGATCCTCCACCCTTGAGTGTGAGTGGACCTGTGACTTCCTTCTAGCCAAGAAGGTTTGGCAGTGATGAAGATACCACATCTGTTGAGATTGCAGCCTTTGTTCATTAATTCAAATTAATTCAAACAAAATTATCTGAAAATTGAATATCTTAAATTGTCTTTGTTATTAAAAAGTACTGTATTTATTTTGAGATTTCAGTAAAATTTTAAAAAATAGCAGTGACAGGTTGTATCTTTTCTTTTTCTGTTTAATTTTCCAGCCTTATTCCTGTATTGGGTAATGGCCTTTATCACAAAAACCATAAAGCTGGTCAAATATTGGCAGTCTGGTTGGGGAATATCAGACCTGCGTTTCTGCATCACAGGCATAATGGTCATTTTGAATGGACTCTTGATGGCTGTGGAGATCAATGTCATTCGGGTCAGAGTAGGTATCTAATAATTTTTGTTTAGTTACTGGAGTTCAGAAGCAAATATTAAAGATCATGGTCAGCTTGGCATCATTAGTATTCAAGAGCCTATACAATGATATATCATTTATATGTACAAATATAAAGTTGAGCAATTACTAAGTTCAGACCATTAGTTTTCCAGAAATCTCAATATGACCCTGAAATCTATTGATTCATTCGCAAATATTGATTGAGTGCCTAGGATGTGCCAGACATTATGCTTAGTCCATATTATAGATTAAACTGTTTTCATCAGGAAGTTCCATCACCTGTAACTGGTCCAAAGCAAACCTGGCTCAATCAAATTAGTGTATTCTCAGAAATGTCAAGCTGATAAGAAGATAGCTTAATCCACTTTCCTCATTTCACTGATGAAGAAACTTCTGTAGACAGAACTCTAGCTTTATAAACAAAGTAATATGATCAAATCTCATACCCGGTCTGTGATTACAAACCTATTGTACTTCCAGCCACATAACACTGCCTGTTACATTGTGTGACATACCAGTGATCTCTTTTTCAATGTTCATTTTCTGTCAGAGCACTCTGAATTTGCTCTGAATAGCAAGATACATGTTGCAATGGATAGTGGAAACAGTAAACATCAGCCAGACCACAAATTAATAGAGAGTGACTCAACAATGCTGTTGATAAAACATTTAAGCAATCTGCACAGTGTAAAAATCTTCATTTAGTTGACTAAATATCATGAAATATCAGGAAAGGATATCATGAAAGACTGATTTTTAATGATAACTTTTTTTTAAAGAGATAATTGATTTTTTTAACATTCGCCTGAGTGTATTAAATATGAAATTCTGGAATTTAACTAGAATCTAGTCATAATAAAAGGGAACTTTTTTCTCAAAAGAATATTTCAGAAAGGGATGGAAAGAAGTATGAAAATATAAAGATTGGCCTCATGAAATGAAAATGTAAAAAAGGTTAAAAATTTATTTTTACTATGTGGGAAAAGAATTAGGTTAATTGTTACTCTGGAATTTTTCTTACCACAGAGATATGTGTTCTTCGTGAATCCGCAGAAAGTAAAGCCCCCTGAAGACCTCCAGGATCTGGGTGTGAGGTTTCTCCAACCGTTCGTGAATTTACTGTCAAAAGCAACCTACTGGTGGATGAATACACTCATCATATCCGCTCATAAAAAGCCTATTGATCTGAAAGCAATTGGAAAATTACCAATAGCAATGAGAGCAGTAACAAACTACGTCTGTTTGAAAGATGCATATGAAGAACAAAAGGTAAGTCAGTAACTGTTTTTCATGCCCATGACTGTAGAGAATGGGCCTGTTAATACAAAGGCACTGAGCTTAAATAATGTTAAGCTTTTGTTGTTTAGTCGCTCAGTCTTGTCCGACTCTTTGTGACCGCATGGGCTGTGGCCTGCGAGGCTCCCCTCTCCATGGGATTTCCCAGGCAGAGAGTACTGGAGTGGGTTGACATTTCTTTTCTCCAGGGGATCTTCCTGACCCAGGGATCAAAGCCCTCTCCTGCATTGCTGGTGGATTCTCTTAAGTAATAGTAAATAATATTTAGGGAGAGCAGATTTTCTCCATCTGTCTTTCCCAGTAGTTTTGAGTCATGTTAACTGGACTGCTGGAAATATACTGGAAGAACCAAGAGGAGGGACAGAGAGTGTTGTCTTTTCTCTGGCGCCTAATGGAAAGTAAGAATTAAAATCAATAGTCATGTATGTCAAATCCTTGTCACCATATAATATTAATAATCCACGGAGTTTTTATTGTTTTGTTTCAAGTATCTTAATAATTTTATTATTTAAAGGGAAAATAGATCATATCCATGAATAACTTTTGAGAAATGAAATTCTTAATTATTAATTCAAATTTGGACTCTGCATTTCAAAATTGGGGAATTAAATAAAGGGGCATCATCTGCCTATTCCATATATCACTCTATATGTCTGGCAAAATTGATTTCTTCTGGTATTTTCTGCGGGTGTTTATAACTGCCTTTAAAAATTTAAATATGAGACTCTGGATATTTTCAATTTGTCTTTTTATCATTCTGAGTAGTCTTGTGTGCTATTCACAGTGGAAGATGTATTTTATATTGCTGTCACCTACAAATATTATTGTAATTAAAATATGAATATTTATACCAACATTGGAAGGGAATACTGTATGGTGGATCAGTTAAAGAGTTTTTGGCTGTTCTAAATCTAGGTCAACAAAGCATTTATGGTAAATGATGAAAATGACCTCTGTTCTGTGTCAAAAATGTGTGTTATGAAATTAATAATCCAGGAAATGGTTACTACAGATGAACCTGAGTCATCTCTCTGGTTTCACCTCTGGGAAAAGTATTGCATAGTTTTTTAAAAACTTCTAAATAAAGATTAATAATATAGTCTAAGCCTAGCTCTAGTTTTCTGAATGCTCTTGATAACACAGATTTGCTTAAATATCAGTAAACTTTAAAATATAATCGAATTATTCATCTCACAAGGAGTTGAATATGAAACACAATTGAACTCTACTGCATTGAGTTAGCTTCTTTGCCAAGACATAATTATGATTGTTCAAGTCTTGAAATCTTTTCAACAAATGATTATAGAGGTATGAAGCCACGAGTTGGCCTAAGCAGATATACCATTCTTCATTTTGCGTCTCTTTAAGTAATAACTA
Organism: Cervus canadensis; assembly: GCF_019320065.1. Taxonomy (NCBI): domain Eukaryota; kingdom Metazoa; phylum Chordata; class Mammalia; order Artiodactyla; family Cervidae; genus Cervus; species Cervus canadensis. The sequence goes on along the minus strand of NC_057406.1, from coordinate 30,586,372 downwards.
GGAAGCATAAGTCTAACATAACTTTAAAAAGTATTGACCGCATTTAATGGAGATAGGAAAAAGCAATTTGAAGCTGGGATTGATCTCAGAGGGAGAACCTGAAGAGACACGAGCGATCCTGAAGGGTGGGTTCCCTGCCCGGTAATTAAACCTGGGTAACCTGGATGAAAACCAAGAGTCCTATCCACTAGACCACCAGGAGTTAAAGATAGAAGCATAGTGGCCCTGGCTCTTGCCCCTATTTGAAAGCGAGAATGTTTCAAGCAGAGAAAAACTGTAGTAACCGGTACAAAGTTTATTATTAGAGACATAACACAATGCATGGGAGAGCATACAGGAAAACAGTTTGCTTATCTAACTCAGAACCAGGGCAGAGATACACACCCAGAGAAAAAGGGTATGGGCATCCTCTCTAGTGAGGAGGAGGGCAGTAAGTCAGAAGCTAGGCAGAGAGACACACCCGGAGAGGAGGTGGAGCATCCTGAGTGAGGAGGAGCTCAGTACAGAGGTGATGTAAATCACTTATATAGAACAGTCTCTCTGGGTCTTTGTTTACCTTTGGCCAATTACTTTATTTCTTTCTTCACCTCTGACTGGTCCATGCACCCTCCCCAAGATGTGTGAGCAACTTTTCTCTAAGGTGGATCGCACCGCAGAGGCCTATGTGTGCATGTCCACACTTAGGGGAGGGTTCCCCTCCCTTTTCAACCCCCAAGAAGCCTTCCAGCACATGTGCAGACAGGGAAGTCTTCCTTGACCTCAAGAGTGGGCACTTCATCTCTTTGCTTTAGCGGAGCTCAGCTTTTGCCACTAGCTTTGTCTTCGCAGCGTCGGGGTGAGAACAAAAGCTCCCCTTGACAAACACGAGGTGTCTGGCCCAGAGGCACGTGGTCTCCTACCTCAGGATGATCTCTTTTGCTTAGCTTGTAATAATTTGATAAGTGAATCTCTTGTGACCTAATATCTTAGATCTTAACTAAACTTCAGAAATCTTAACTAGACTGTCAATAACCTGTACTTTGTATTTCACTATTTTCCATACAGCGTCATTTGGTAATATTCATAACTGATATATTCATTTCTTAAATCAAAGGGAATTAAGCTTAATTTGGACTTCAGAAATTTAGGGTCATCCTTTGACAACTCAAAATAATACAAAATGTTGGGAAAATTTGCCTAGATACTCTTCATTCTCTTTCTTTCCTTAAAATGCTTTCAGTAATGCATATTTATGGAATCTCGAAAAATGGTGATGAACCTATTTGCAAGAGCAAGAATAGAGATGCAGACATAGAGAATGGACTTGTGGACAGAGTGGAGAAAGGAGAGGGTGGGATGAATGGAGAAAATAACATTAAAATGTATACCTTACCATGTGGGAAATAGAAGGGTAGTGGGAAGTTGCTATATAACACAGGGAGCTCAGCCTGGTGGTCTGTGATAACTTACTGGGGTGGGATGAGGGTGGGTGAGAGGCAGGCTGAAGAGGCCTTATGGCTGACTCACGACCTTGTACAGCAGAAATCAACACAGCATTGTTAAGCCATTAAGAATTAAATATATGTATTACATACATACAAAGTTTTGGAATGTGTTCACAATTAAAATAACTAGCTAAATAAATGGAAATATATACTTAAAAATTAATTAAGTATCTATTGTTTGCAAGAATGCAGGAATACCAAACTATATGTAGTATATTGGAAGTAACTCAGTAACATTTATTTTTATCTTTTAAAATATAAGAAATACCAGAAGAGATTTGCATAGTGGCTAAGATTAATTGCCACTCCATCATTTTATTTTGGTTCATCAAATTTTTTTTTTCTTTCAGAAAAAAGTGGCAGATGACCCAAATCGGACTCCATCTATATGGCTGGCAATGTACAGAGCTTTCGGGCGACCAATTCTACTTAGTAGCACATTTCGTTATCTTGCTGACTTACTGGGTTTTGCCGGACCTCTCTGTATTTCTGGAATAGTTCAGCGTGTAAATGAAACCCAGAATGAAACAAATAACCCAACAGGAGTAAGTTTGTGGTGCCTTTGAATGGAAATATATTATGGGCAAATTTCTTTTAACCGTTACTTTTTAAAAAATGCAGTTTTATGAGCAGTGCAAACAATCTTATTAACAGAGAATTGAATGCTTTTTAAAAGAAAGAAAACTGTAATTTTTCTTGTAGAGAAAAACATTACTGTGTGTATTCATTGAATGGATTTGGCCAACAAAATTATTTCTCAGATTCAGAGGCTATAAACATTTAATAGCATTTACTGTGTTCTGCAAATGATGCTCAGAAATTTCACATTGGTTATTTTATTAGGTCTTTTTAGCAATCTTGTAAAGAATTTTCATGCATGAGTCCTTGGGGGTGGCTGAGTCACTTTTTTTTTTCCGTGATGGCTCAGATGGTAAAGAGTCTGTCTGCAATGTGGGAGACCTGGGTTCGATCCCTGGGTTGGGAAGATCCCCTGGAGGAGGAAATAGCAACCCATTCTAGTACCCTTGCCTGGAAAAATCCCATGGACAGAGGAGCCTGGTAGGCTATAGTCTATGGGGTCGCAAAGAGTTGGACATGACTGAGTGATTTCACTTTCAATGGCCAGTGATGTGGGCAATGTGATTTGATTTGGTTTCCTATATAGTGAAAGTCATCACCTTGTTTCATAATGATCAGGTCAAGTCACATTATATTTTTATTAGACATTATGTTACTATTGGGGACTATATAGTGTAAAATATTTGCTGTTATTAATTTACAACCTTATATTTTCTGTTCTTGAGAAAGTCTGCATCATGAGCTTCCCAATTTCCTTCTAAAATAAGAATTGATTTCCCTAGTTTCACGTGTAGAAACTCTAGTCCAGATGAATCAGTTTTCCTTTTTTATTGTCTTAATATGATTTCCAGTCCTCTTTTTTTTACCTATTGGAATTGTATGCATTCCTAAAGCCTTCAGTAAATGCTGCCTTCTCATTGAAGCTTTTTCTGATTGTCCTTGTTGGTGGAATTTGATTCTCCTTGGTCATCTCCTAACACATTGTTTGCTTCACATTGGCACTTGCCATAAATGCCATTTTTATAATGAAGCATGTTATCTATGGATATGCTTATCTTTCTAGGTTGTGAGCTCTCTGAAGAGAATGACTATGAAGTTCCCATTTTTGCCCTCAAAACCCAGTTCCTTGAATATATTAGTGCTCAATTGTTACTAATGTGAACCAGCTATTTTGCCATTGAATACATGTTTGTGATGTTTTATCCCTACTAGCCTGATTATATACAGATATTGAAATTCCACATAGTATCCAATCATCCCTTGTACTTACGTGTGTTAACCATGTATTTTTCTGAGAAGGAAGAAAATTTACACATTTGTGTATATCCCCCAGAAAGACGAGGAAGGGACCAAAAGTATTTAGAATTTAACTGATCGAAACCATAAAGAAAAAGTGGCTCAACTGACATGTTGTGTTTATCTGACTGTTACTTTTCCCTCATTTCTAACAAATAAGTGACCATATGCTACTGTTGCAAACAAAAAGCTATCAATTTGTATATCCTTATGATGACTTCAGTTATAATCTGACTGAAATAGGTTTTTAAAGTTATGTTTTGTCACTGAAATTGTCTTGTGGGCAAAATAGCCAATTTATGTTTTTTTACCATTTATAATTTATGTTTTCATTATATGAATTAAGATGAAGATCAGAAAAAGTCAACTGTGTAGACTTTATTATTTTAAATTAATAAGGCTATGGAAATTGTATATTTGTCCCATTGGTCTTGCTGACATTGTAGGTTCTACTTCTAAATTACATACACTCTAAACGAACTTCTGTCTTGGTTTACTACTAATATTTTCCTGTTAACCAAGGTAGACTATATCTTTGTAGAAAATGTATTAACTTAAAAAAATTTAAATGTACCTTTTTCCCTACAGTCAGGCATTTCCAACAATCTTAATGATCAATTTGAAATTTTTTATGTTCAACTGGTTTGTGTTTGTATCTGTTGACATTATGAGGAAAAGCCAAAATTGCCTTGCTCTGATTCATTCTACTGCTGTATTATAAAGACATTGAATTTTTATATTAAGCAACCATGTATTATTTGATAAATGCAACTATATACTGGTATATGAATAATTTTAATTTATATCTTTTTTTTTCCTTTTGGGATAAGGCTTCAGAAATCCTCTCATCAAAGGAATTTCTTGAAAATGCTTATGTTCTAGCTGTTCTTCTGTTCTTGGCTCTTATTCTGCAAAGGACATTTTTGCAGGCTTCCTACTATGTGACCATTGAGACTGGCATTAACCTCCGTGGAGCCTTGCTGGTATGTACAAGCTCTGAAGGATCCTGACCACAAACCATTCAGTGATAGGAATAGTTGAGAATTCAGTTTTGTTTTTCTCCTTCCCTTTTCAGTTTGATATTATGACATCAGTACTTTCAGGATCTACTTAATAAAAAAAAAACAACCTATAAAGCTGATTAATAAACCCACTGAATTAAAAATACTTCTAGTAATATATTAACAGATTTTGAAATCTTGCATTTATTTACTTCTGTTACTGTTTGTTCCAGAGATTATGTTTAAATTTGAATGTATGTTGAGATTATATCATCAGGAAAAATAAGTTTGTATTTAGTTGAGGACTAAAAGTACCAATGCTGAAATGAAAATAATAGCTGACTTAAGATGGCATTATAAGATTTTTTCCTTTTTTTCGGGAAATTTAAAAATGTTAGTTTTTTCTATGCAAATAAATAAGCATAGTGTTGATTTTAGAATTTTGAGCTTCAAATATGTTTTTTTCCCTTTTTTGCAGGCCATGATATATAATAAAATCCTTCGGCTTTCTACATCTAATTTATCCATGGGTGAGATGACCCTGGGTCAGATCAATAACTTGGTCGCCATTGAAACCAATCAGCTCATGTGGTTCTTGTTTCTGTGTCCCAATCTATGGGCCATGCCTGTTCAGGTAGATCAATATAAGTAAGATTCTTATTTGTTGAGGATATAATAAGAAATTATCAAAAAAAAAAAAAGAAATTATCAGTTTTTAAATGTGTTTGCTTTTTCATTTGAAAAGCTAATATAATTCCAAGAAAATATGGAATGCTGATTTATGGTGGATGACAACGTTTTCCAGAAAAAGTTTGTGTCCTTTTAAAAGTTTGCTGACTGTTTCTGGTCAAAAGCGTCTTGGGACCCCTCTGCAACTTCACGTAGTAAATTGGTTCGACACCAATTGTACACATCATGTTGCTAAAAATAAATTCCTACTGCCTAGCCTTCCCCAGATAAATCATCATGAAATCCTGCTGTCACAGCTGAGTTGACTTCCAAATAAACTTAATAGTCCTTCAGTTGCTAAGTCGTGTCCAGCTGTTGGCGACCCCATGGGCTGCAGCATACCAGACTCCCCTGTCCTTCTCTGTCTCCCAGAGCTTGCTCAAATTTTTAAACTTAATAATTAAGAAATACTACAATTTCACTAAAAAATACTTCCTTTTATGCAGTGGTCCCCACATCCCTGTTCTTTCGCCCCTTTCCTTGTGCTTTCCTTCAGATCATCATGGGAGTGATTCTTCTGTACAACTTGCTCGGGTCCAGCGCGTTGGTTGGTGCCGCCGTCATTGTGCTCCTCGCGCCAATGCAATACTTCATCGCTACAAAGTTGGCAGAAGCTCAGAAGAGCACTCTTGTAAGTAACATCTCTTGGAAACCTTATTAGGAAAATCTAGTAATGCGGTTTCGTTTTTAAATATATAGGAAATTAATACCACTCAGGGTTCTTGGGAAATCATTAGATTGAGATGAAATACCAATATTTCTTTTCCCTTCTTGGGCAGTGAATGTGCATGTTCTGGGTTGCACAACAGTTTTTAAAAGGGGATTTGACATCTAAGATTTAATGACCTTAAACGCTAAATACCACCACAAAGCCTGATGTTTTTACAAGTCATGACGTGATGATGAGGCTTTAGATCTTGTAGGTCACTTACTTACGCTTAGCATGTACCAAAGAATACACTTACTTGTGCATTTGATTACGTGTATATTGGATGTCAATTACTGATGTGGGACGAATGGATCAAGGAATAAATAAAGGGTCAGATTTAGTGCTTCTGAAATTAAATGCTCTCAGAGTTGAGTCAGACCACGTGATGAGCTATGGAGTTACACTGAAATGTTTCAGTAGCAGCTGCTCTGCCTGAGTATGTTCATGGTCAACTTGGCAAGCAAGAAAAAGCTCAGTTATTGCCCCTTTCTGGCTTCAGTTGGGTTTCCCAGGTGGCGCAGTGGTAAAGAATCTACCTGCCAATGCAGGAGATGCAAAAGATGCAAAAGATGATCCCTGGGTCAGGAAGATCCCCTGGAGTAGGAAATGGCAACCCACTCCAGTGTTCTTGCCTGGAAAATTCCATGGACAGAGGAGCCTGGTGGGCTGCAGTCCATGAGGCCGAAAAGAGTTGGACACAACTGAGCGCGTGCACACACACACACACACACACACACACACACTGGCTTCAGTTTTCCATGAAATCATTTTATTTGAGCAAGAATTGGCTTCTTTTAAAGAAATATTTGCAAATAAGTATTGACATCATGTTTAGAAATAAAATTTGATTAAATATGAGCAAGTCTGCCTACAAGTCAGGCATGAAATGTAGAGATGCTGCCACTGGTGGACCATTTTCCAACCTGGTGTTTCCACTGTGACAAGCAAGTCCCTTGTCACGCAAATGGTTTTTATCACTTGTTTTTCTGCTGCTTCTGGTGAGGTTACTCATTACTCTAGGACGTGAATACAGAAAGGTGTGGAAGAGAGACACAAAGAGGGGACATGACAATCTAACATCTGACTCTTTTTGCCATTCATACTGTTGTCATTCACTCACCAGCAATCATGGATAGGCAATTAAGAGCCTCAGGAGACAAAAAGATGAATAAAATCAGATCGTTTGCTAATGCCATTTGCAGCAAAAGGGATGTGACGAGATTATCATCATACTAAATGAAGTAAGTCAGAAAGAGAAAGACAAATATTACACGACAACACTTAGGTGTGGAATCTGAAATATGACACAAGTGAACCTATCTTTGAAACAGAAACAGAATCAGGGACATAGAGAACAGACAGGTGGTTCGCAAAGAGAAGGGCTTGGGAGCGGGATCGAGTGGGAGGTTGGGGTTAGCAGATATAAGGTTTTATATACAAAATAGATAAGCAACAAGATCCTCCTGTATAGCACAGGGAACTGTATTCAATATCCTATGATAAAACATAATGGAAAAGAACATTTAAAAATAATGTGTATGTATGTATATGTGTGTATGTATATATATATATATATAAAATTGAGTCACTTTGTTGTACAGAAGTAATTAACACAATACTAAAACTCAACTATACTTCAAAAAATCAGATTACGTGCTGCTTTTGCTTCTTCCTATCTACCTTCTGCCACTCTGCAGCTCCTTTTAAGAGTTCACAGGTGATACTGTACTTTCCTAGTAAATCTAATAGAATTTGGAGGAAGCTGGAAGAGTTGACTAAAGAGAGGCTTTTGTATCAGCCATGTCTCTACAGTTAATCCAAGTTGTTAGCAATCAGTTAATCTAATTTAGCAATATGTGAGACCAGGTTTGATCCCTGGGTCAGGAAGATCCCCTGGAAAAGGGAATAGCAACCCACTCTAGTAGTCTTGCTTGGAGAATCCCATGGACAGAGGAGCCTGGTGGGCTACAGTCCATGGGGTTGCAAAGAATTGGACACAACTGAGCAACTAACACAACACAATAACAACAAAATCTAATTTAGGCTCTGTGACAGAGCTTATGAAGAAGGAGGTAGGAATCTCTTGAAGTTAAAGATAATAGGCTTGGTTTCACTAAGTGTCTTATGAAGACTCACTGCGAATACACGCAACAAACAGTGTACACTCACATTCCCAAATCAATAGTGACCTAACTTTTTTTTACATTCATTGTTTCTCATCTCCTAAGCATGACTTATAGACCTGAGGGGAGAATTAAATGATTTAGGTATGAGAAGGCACCCTTGGAAGTCTCTTTATCAACTCCTTACATGTCTGTGTGTGTTATCTGCAGACATCATTCAAGGAAATCATATGAAACTTAAGACACTGCTTTTATTTAAACCAAAGCAACAGAGGCATAAACAGTTTCTAGGTGGAAAGAAATTGGAGGCTGTCTCATTCAACTCTTCATTTTCATGTTGGAGGCAGAAGCACAGAGTTTCACTATTTCTCCCAGGAGTCTCACAGCCATCATTAGAGCCCAAGCCAGGCAGAAATCAAGTTCTTCTCAATCCATATCCAGTAATGGCCTTGCCTCTCTGATTCACTTGGATGCAGCTTGCATTGTTTTTTATTCCTTCCTTTTATAGGATTATTCCACGGAGAGACTGAAGAAAACAAATGAAATACTGAAAGGCATCAAACTTCTGAAACTGTACGCCTGGGAGCACATCTTTTGCAAGAGTGTGGAAGAGACAAGAATGAAGGAACTCTCCAGTCTCAAAACCTTTGCTCTTTATACATCACTCTCCAGTAAGTTGCTGTCGCTCTGAGGACCACCAAAAACATGTGGTCTGTTTGGTGTGACTTAGGATCATTGAGACATTCTAGACATCAGAGGAAGTACATTTATTTTCTCCATTTGTGAGGTTCTGTAGCCACTAGCCAAACAAGTTTATTTAAATTTAATTTTTTTTGGATGTGGACCATTTTTAAAGTCTTTTTGAATTTGTTTTACGTTTTGGCTTCTGTTTTACATTTTGATTTTTTGGCTGTGAGACATGTGGAATTTTAGCTCCCAGACCAGGGATCAAACCCACATCTTTTGCATTGAAAGGTGAAGTCTTAGTGACTGGACAGCCAGGGAAGTTCCTATTTAAATTTAAAGAGCAAAGTCAGGATAAGCTTAAAGTCAAGTAGAACTGAATTTGACTCCTTGCAAGTTTGTATCTTTGCCATGTTACTTGACATCTGAAATCCTTGGTTTCTTCATCTCTAAGCTGGGGATGGTAATGATTAGGAGTCTGATCATTGAAACCCTCATTTCAGTTACAGTTGGGATGCATAGTGGGTTTTCAGTAAAAATTTGCTTATAGAGAATAGACTTGTGGACCCAGGAGGAGGAAGGAGAGGTTGGAACGAATTGAGAGGACAGCATTGAAACATATACATTGCCATATGTAAAATTAGGTAGCAGTGGAAATTTGCCGTATGACACAAGGAGTTCAAATCCAGTACTCTGTGACAATCTGGAGGAATGAGATTGTCACTCCTCTAGAGGAAAGTGGAAGGTGGGAGGGTGGTTCAAGAGGGAGGGGACATATGTGTACGTATGGACGATTCATGTTGATATATGGCAGAAACCAACACAGTATTATAAAGCAATTATCCTCCAATTTTCAAAAAATGTAAATTAAAAAAATATCAATTGGAAAAATATAAATAAATAAATTGATTTGGCTATATTACTATTGATTTTATCCCCTAAAATCCTTAAAAATTATCTGCGGTTGTCTTCCCTGTCTCTTGGGGGAGCTTATGATATTATATCTCCTTGAAGATTGCACTTGAAATGCCAGTTTTGGAAACTGAGGAGGAAAAAAAAGTCAACATTTCCGGGTGAAAAAAGCCAAACTGCATTTACATAAAACCCTCTTTTTCCAGTACATGCTTAAGACTTTTTAAATATAAAGCTTTTCCTCCACAACTCTAATTTTTAAAACATGATTGTTTCAAAAATATTGTTGTTGTTTTCCTCAAAGGGTGACACGGAGTACTTGTAAGAAGAATGAGTTCATGTTAGTAGAATTCTTATGAACTTGGCCAAACTACTCCCACTAATGTTTGATTTAATTTGTATGTCAGTTTTGCTCCTTTCTATTGTTCTCAAGGCTTTATTTGGAGGTTTATAGATGGTTTCCTCTTGAATTCTGAACTCCTTGAGTCCTTAGAGATTATAAACACTTCTTTTGTGAAATGGATGTAAGGAAAGTGTTTGGTTTATATAGCTCATTTATTTTAGCCCTAATGCTGGATACATTAGAAAGGAAACGGGAAGGAGATTTATATTCCAGCTCTGCACCACGACTCATAGAGTGTCAAAATGCTAGAAGATGAAATGATTGATATCTACTTGCTTATATGATAGAACTGTAAGCTGCTGGCTCCTAAAATCTATTTCTGTCTGCAGTATACTAAAGTTCTCATGGGGTAGATGGATGTGGCCAGAAATGGTGATGATGATAGTAATAGTAATTATGATAATAATAACAAAAACATTTTGAGATATTCCGTCAGTTTTGCTATAAGTGACTTTATATATATCGTCCTATTTAGTCCTCACAGCAGCCCAGTGATTTTGATTCCATTATTAACTTCATTTTGCAAATTAGAAGACTGAGGTTAGAGCTTAAATAACTTGAATTTCCCCCAAATCATCCAGCGGCTAAACAATAGAGGTGGGTTGTTTAACTCAACCCGGTTATATAAGATTTGGGTTAGTCTTTGAAAGTCAGAGACAAAAGAGGAGAGAACAGAGGAGACCATACTAGAAACAAAAAGCAAAGAAATCATGAAGGTCAAAGAGCATAGTCACTTTTTTATGATTGTACGCAGCAGGAATTCTTGGTGCAATGATGTGAAGTTCCACTTACACCATGTCCAAGTTTTATAATTTGATTACTTAGAGTGTTGGTGGTAGTGAAGAGCTTCCACTATATGAGTTGAATACAGCTGGTTGTAAATCTCACCTCTGCCACTACATAGCAGGATGGCTTTGACCAAATCACTACTTCTCTTCTCCAAGCCTCAATTTTTCATCCGTAACATTGGATGATAAAAATCCCTATCATGTAGGATTGTGATAAAGATGACAATAGATTAAAGAGTGCTGCAGATGTTGGTTGACTTGTTGATTGACTCTATTCTAGGCAGTATGTCAAGTGCTTTGTACTCATTGTGGATAAAGCCCCTGGCAAGTGGGCTAGTGTTCAGTAACCTCACTCCCTCAGTTTCCTCCTCTAAGAATTGGTATAATAAAAATAATGCCTTTCTCAGGACTTCCCTGGTGCACCAGTGTTTTAAGATGTCACCTTCCCATGCAGACGGTGCAGGTTCAACCCCTGGTCAGGGCTCTAAGATCCTACATGCCTCGCAGCCAAAAAACCAAAACGTAAAACAGAAGCAGTGTTCTAAAAAATTCAGTAACATACTTCAAAGATGGTTCACATCAAAAAATCTTTAAAAAAAAAAAAGAAGAGAGAGAATACCTTCTCACAGGCATATTGTGAGAATCAAATGAAACAGTGAATGTGGCACTGTTCTGTAACTGTTAAAAATATTTTATAAATGGTATTTGCAGAAAACATAAGAAAAAAAAAATGAAAGAAAAAAGTCAGCCATACAATGTAGTGGGTATTGTTGGGTCTTGGAGTGCAGGCTGACCTGAAATGAAATCCTGCCTCGGTGCCTGTCCACTCTGCCCCATTGGTCAGCGTTTGGTGGCATCTCAGTTTCTTCATTAGGAAGTTGGGCTGTATTAAGCATACCTGGGGGAATTAAGTAAGATAATGTACACAAAAATGCTCAATCCATGGTATCGGAAAATATTGAAAAATAAAGTTGAACGGGACAAATGCTAATAGAACTGAAAATCCATCTCTATGAATCAGTGTTCTTTCCACTAGAGATGATATCTGGGGGCAAAAGAAATTCTGTTGAATCATTTCCTAATCTCCACTGCCAAATGGATATGTGCTGTTTATGGATTTAATTTATTGGCAAAAAAAAAAAAAGAATGAACGACACTTTTATTTTTTCTCCCTTCACTTTGATAGAGTTTTACATGGAGAAGTGGGAAGAACATGAAGCTTTTGACCAGAAAAGTGTGGGTTTTAATCCAAGCTGTGTCATCTCCTAGTTTAGAATCTTGCCTTTTACTCATCCTTGCTGTTTTCTTTATTGCGCGGGGGTAGTTGTAATCGTTAAATAGGAGAATGCACGTGAAGGTGCTCCTATCATAGGTGAGTAATTGTGAGTTGCTGGGTAGTGGCAGAGCGAAGTGGTGGTGAGCACAGTCTGAGAAGCCCAGCTGGGTGACCTCCTGCATCTCATTCTCATCTTTATGCTGAGATAGAAATGGTCCTGCTTCCTGCATTGGGTGCAGAGTACCAGATAAGTGGTTTTTAATAAAATAGCAGCTGTTCTCGCTCTCCCTCATCCAGAGATAACTTATTTAAAGATATTTAGAATGAGTCATAAATAATGATATGAAGGAAAAGAAAGAAATACACTTAGAAAAAAATAAGGTAACACTAGGCAGAGAAAGATGATGGAAACACAGCTCTTCATCTGTACTATTATGATCTCAGAGCTGTGTTTGGATTGCTGGTACCGTACAAGAATTCAGATTTGGTAGCTAAGCCTCTTCTGGACCTTTAAAAGCATAGGCTGAGTCTGTATGTGGTGGTAAGGACAGTTCATGAAAACAGATCATGAGAGCTGGTGGTGATTTTTGGATGGAATCTCTTTTTTATTAATTAATTTTTATTGGCGTGTAGGTGCTTTGCAGTGTTGTGTTAATTTCTGACCTACAGCAAAAAATGAGTCAGCCATATATACATACATGTATCCCCTCCTTTTTGGATTTCCTTCCTGTTTAGGATAACAAGGTACATTTTTGAGTTCCCTGTGCTATACCATAGGTTCTTGTTAGTTACCTATTTTACACATAGTATCAATAGTGTATATGTATCAATCCCAATTTCCCAGTTCCTCCCACCCCACTCCTTTCCCCCTTGGTATCCATACATTTGTTCTCTATGTCTGGGTCTGTTTTTCTGGTTTGCACATAAGGTCTTCTATACCATCTTTCTAGATTCCACATATATGCATTAATATACTATATTTGTTTTTCTCTTTCTGACTTTACTCTGTATAGATGGACTCTTCTGAGTGTTGAGAAAATTAGATTCTAGTTCTTACTCTGCCGTTGCCTGGCTCTGTTACCAACAATGCAGTTGCTTTGTGGTTCTCTGTCCCTAAAACTCTATGTTTTATGACAAAATAACTACAAATCATCAACTTGGCTTTTGATTTTTTTCCCCTATTACTTCCAAATGCAAGTATTTTAGCCTAAATCTGAGTTTTTCTTATTTCAGTTCTGCGTATCATGCTTATCAAATGATAGTGCACTATAGTCCTGGAGAGAGATTTAAACAAGCAGAGTGTCCAGGATATGGAGTTATTTTATCAAACAAAAGGTCTCTAAGTGAAAACTAATATCACTTCGGGAGAGAGATTTTTCACATAATGTCAAATTCTTGCTTTTTGTCTGTATGTGAAAATAAAAGTGTTAACCGCTCAGCGTGTCTCTTTGCAAACTCATGGACTGCAGCCCACCAGGCTCCTCTGTCCATGGGATTCTCCAGACAAGAATACTGGAGTGGATTGCCATTCCCTTCTTCAAGGGATCTTCCTGACCCAGGGATCAAACCCGGGTCTCCTGCATTGCGGGCGGATTCTTCACCATCTGAGCCACCAGGGAAGCCCCCTTTATCTGTGTAATATCCCAGCTTTCATATTTTTAAATTAGTTTAGTGGAAATAAAATGTGGACTGTAAATACTCTGAAGAATGTGTATTTGTTAAATTCTAATAACTTAAGTTATTAAAGGATTATTTCATTTAAAGTTTGCTCTTTGTAACATTTCATAAAAATATAATTGGGGGGGACTTCCCTGGTGGTCCAGTGCTTAAGTTTCCACACTTCCAATGCAGGGGGTGGGGGTTCCATGCTGGGGAACTAAGATCCAGCTTGCTGTGTGGCTCAGCCAAAAAAAGAAATCGATGCTCAAAAATAATTTTTCAATAAACTAGAACATTTTCTGGTTAAGACTCATGTGTGGGAGTTCACAACTGTGAACCAAGAAATACCAACTGGGAAATGTTTGTGGACTCAAAGACAAAATGTTATTTAATGCACTCAGTCCTTGAATGTCTTCAAGGAAAGTTAAAATAATAATGATTAATTAAAGCTCCTGAAGATGTTTCACAGTTCAATGACACTAATGCCTTTGCTTTCTTTCCACAGTCTTCATGAACGCGGCAATTCCCATAGCAGCTGTTCTTGCTGTAAGACATATTTTCTTACCTTTAGAAATGGAACCAAGTCAGTGTTTAGAAATGACTTAGGAATAAGCATGTGTGGGTGGTAACATGTATTACCACCTTTTTGCTGTCTCTACTGTGACGGTTCTAATCTGGGGTTTCTCAACCATGGCACTATGGAACGTTGGGCCACAAAGAATTAATTCTTTGTGGCTCTGCATTAGGATGTCTAGCAGCATCTCTGGCTTCCACTTATTAAATGCCATTAGTACCATCAAAAATATCCCGACACTGCCAAATGTGCCTGGGGAACAAAATTAACAGAGGCTGAGAACTTACTGTTCTAACATCCATGACCTGATTCCTGGACATTCTTACAACAGGATTGTACTAGATCAACAACCCAAATATGTTAAATGATTACATTTCAAAAGAAAAGGACAAACCCAGGAACCAGTATTACATTTAGAAATGTAAGTTTGCCTTGGATGCAAGTGTTGGCGATTTTAGGAAAGAGTCACAATAGGGACCCCCAAACAATGGAATTTTCTTTTTTCTTTCTCAAAAAATTTAGTACTGGTTGGAAAGAGCCTGACCAGGTGTTAAGAACTCTGGATTCTCTCATAGTTATTCCCCCTTTTCAGTAATTTGACAGAAGTCAGTTTTCTGATCTTTAGAATCTGTTTTGCCCTTTTCACAAGTTTACTGTTAGAACTAATGTAGACCATTAAGTACTCTAGTATTTTAGTACTTAAGTACTCAAGTGTTGTTTTTCTTAGGGAGTAATTTGGATGAAGTAATAGTATTTTTCAGAGTTGCAGTGGACCTGCTGGCATAGAAGAAGCTGTTTGGTTTGTAAAATGTAACATAAGTATTTGTGACACTTTCTCCAGCTTTCTCTAAAACGCTTTCTTTGCACAGACGTTTGTGACCCACGCGTATGCCAGCGGGAACAACCTCAAGCCCGCAGAGGCCTTTGCTTCGCTGTCTCTCTTCCACATCCTGGTCACCCCTCTCTTCCTGCTGTCCACCGTGGTCAGGTTTGCAGTCAAAGCCATCATCAGGTATGTGCTGGGATGTCTGGTGTGTTTTGCTTGATTACAGAAATACTACTAGCTCATGTTGGCAGTGGTTTAGGCACTTCTGTTGTGTCCGACTCTTTGCGACCCATAGACTGTATCCTGGCAGGCTCCTTTGACCACAGGATTATCTGGGCAAGAATACTGAAGTGGGTTGCCATGCCTTATTCCAGGGAATCTTCCTGACCCAGGGATTGAACCTGCATCCCTTACATCTCCTGCATTAAAAGGCAGGTTCTTTACCACTAGCACCACCTTGAAGGCCCATGGTAGTAAGTTAGAAAATGTATAAAAAGAACATCTTAATCACTGCCCAGAGATTACTTGATATCAGAGATAACTTGTTAAAACTTTGCTGTGAGACCTTTCAGTCCCTTATTTCATGTAAAAATAATTATTCTAAAATAAAAATTTTGAATTTTTTGGTTATTTTTTCCCTCATTAAGATCATATGCATGATATTTACTGGCTATGTGATATTCCACTATTTGGAGGTATTTGAATTTACTTAACGGTTACCACTTCACTGGACATTTAGAATGTTTCTGTTTTCACCCTAACATAAATAACATTTGAGAGAAGCATCTCTTTATCTTTAAACTTTTCTCTGGTTATTTTCTAAAGTCAGACTTCTAGAAGTGCCAACACTCATTCTGATAGTGTGCGTCTTCTTAAGGCGCTTAATGAGTATGGCCATGTGGTTTTCCATTAAAGGAGATATAGGTCAAAAGATGTAACAAGTTTTTAAGATTTTTTTTTAATGAGTATGGCCATAATGTTTTCCAGCAAAGCTGGGCCAGTTTATATTTTTACCAACAGTGATAATATTCACATCAACTCATATTTTCTGTTTTATTTTTGTTTAGTTTGGCAAAGAAAAAATAAATAAAATTCCAGACTCACAGTCTCTGCAAATGGGAAGACTTTGCAGAAATGAGTGCAGTGTTTTGTTCACTTTAACTATACTTTTATAGTGTTTCTGATCAGTGTGGACCTCACCTTCAACTCACAATGTCCCATAATGCACAGCTATAAAAAGATGTGATCTGATAGTAACCATTTCCCCACCATTTTTACTTGTATTGTATAATACATATGTTAGAAAACCATGTTATACTACACCGTATGTGCTTTAGTCTCCTATATTTGATAGGTATTCTTAAGATAGTATTTTGCTTTTTGCTATGAAGTTTTATAAACCTTATAAAACCTCAGCATGTTTCATAAACAGTATTTATCATATTTATATCTGGCCTTTGAAAAAAAAACCAAGATGTTGCAATACAGAAATGAAACTGGAAAATTGAAGCCTTAACTATACTAAGCGTAGTGTTGCCACTGCTAGTAATGTGGAGCATCTATCATAAGACCTTCAAAAATGAGTAAATTTCCCAATGTTTATGTATTATTGGGAAAACTGGTATTTAATATTCAAAATAACAAAAGCTCCAGTTTTAGGCAATAGTATATAGTGACTTAATGACTTAATACAAAATATCATTATGATGTGTATAATTTGTGTTAGTTGCTTAGCCGTGTCTGACTCTTTGTGACCCCATGGACTGTAACCTGTCAGACTCCTCTGTCCATACTGTTCATGGAATTCTCCAGGTAAGAATACTGGAGTAGATAACCATTCCCTTCTCCAGTGAATCTTCCTGACCCAGGGATTGAACCCAGGTCTCCTGTATTGCAGACAGATTCTTTTAGCATCTGAGCCACCAGGAAGCCCCAATGGTTAGCTCACTGCATTGTGCGGGAAATGAACCAAGGTAAATGCTTGAGTAGATGGGTGAACTTAACTCAGATGACCATTATATCTACTACTGTGGGCAAGAATCCCTTAGAAGAAATGGAGTAACCATCATAGTCAACAAAAGAGTCCAAAATGAAGTTCTTGGAGGCAATCTCAAAAACAACAGAATGATCTCTGTTTTTTCCCAAGACAAGCCATTCAATATCACAGCAATTGTCTATTTCCCAACCAGTAATGCTGAAGAAGCTGAAGTTGAATGGTTCTGTGAAGACCTACAAGACCTTCTAGAACTAACACCCAAAAAAGATGTCCTTTTCATTATAGGGGTCTGGAATGTAAAAGTAGGGAGTCAAGAAACACCTGGAGTAACAGGCAAATTTGGCCATGGAGTACAGAATGAAGCAGGGCAAAGGCTAATAACAGTTTTGCCAAGAGAATGCACTGGTCGTAGCAAACATCCTCTTCCAACAACACAAGAGAAGACTCTACATATGGTTATCACCAGATGGTCAACACTGAAATCAGACTGATCATATTATTTGCAGCCAAAGATGGAGAAGCTCTATACAGTCAGCAAAAACAAGACCAGGAGCTGACTGTGGCTCAGATCATGAACGCCTTATTGCCAAATTCAGACTTAAATTTAAGAAAGTAGGGAAAACCAGTGGACCATTCAGGTATGACCTAAATCAAATCCCTTATGATTATACAATGGAAGTGAGAAATAGATTGAAGGGATTAGATCTGATAGACAGAGTGCCTGAAGAACTATGGATGGAGGTTCATGACATTGTACAGGAGACAGGGATCAAGACCATCCCCAAAGAAAAGATCAGAAGGAGGCTTTACAAATAGCTTAGAAAAGAAGAGAAGCAAAAATCAAAGGAAAAATCAAAGATATACCCATTTGAATGCCGAGTTCCAAAGAATAGCATAGAGAGATAAGAAAGCCTTCCTCAGTGATCAGTGCAAAGAAATAAAGGAAACAACAGAATGGGAAAGACTAGACATCTCTTCAAGAAAATTAGAGCTACCAAGGGAACATTTCATGCAAAGATGGGCACAATAAAGGAGAGAAATGGTAGGGACCTAACAGAAGCAGAAGATATTAAGGAGAGGCGGCAAGAATACACAGAACTATACAAAAAAGATCTTCACAACTCAGATAATCACGATGGTGTGATCACTCACCTAGAGCCAGACATCCTGGAATGTGAAATCAAGTGGCTCTTAGCAAGCATCACTACAAACAAAGCTAGTTGAGGTGATGGAATTCCAGTTGAGCTCTTTCAAATCTGGAAAGATGATGCTGTGGAGGTGCTGCACTCAATATGCCAGCAAATTTGGAAAACTCAGCAGTGGCCACAGGACTGGAAAAGGTCAGTTTTCATTCCAATCCCTAAGAAAGGCAATGCCAAAGAATGCTCAAACTACCACACAATTCCATTCATCTCACACGCTAGCAAAGTAACGCTTAAAATTCTGCAAGCCAGGTTTCAAAAGTACGTGAACTGTGAACTTCCAAATGTTCAAGCTGGATTTAGAAAAGGCAGAGGAACCAGAGATCAAATTGCCAACATTTGTTGGATCATCAGAAAAGCAAGACAGTTCCAGAAAAACATCTATTTCTGCTTTATTGACTATGCCAAAGCCTTTGACTGTATGGATCACAATAAACTGTGGAAAATTCTGAAAGAGATAGGAATACCAGACCACCTGCCCTGCCCTTGAGAAATCTGTATGCAGGTTGGGAAGCAACAGTTAGAACTGGTCATGGAACAATAGACTTGTTCCAAATAGGGAAAGGATTACGTCAAGGCTGTATATTGTCACTCTGTTTATTTAACTTATATGCAGAATACGTCATGAGAAATGCTGAGCTGGGTGAAGCACCAGCTGGAATCAAGATTGCTGGGAGAAATATCAATAGCCTCAGATACACAGATGACACCACCCTTATGGCAGAATGCAAAGAACTAAAGAGCCTCTTGATGAAAGTGAAAGAGGAGAGTGAAGAAGTTGGCTTAAAACTCAACATTCAGAAAACTAAGATCATGGCATCTTGTCCCATCACTTCATGGCAAATAGATGGGGAAACAGTGGAAACAGTGACAGACTTTATTTTGGGGGGCTCCAAAATCACTGCAGATGGTGACTGCAGCCTTGAAATTAAAAGACGCTTGCTCCTTGGAAGAAAAGTTATGACCAACCTAGACAGCATATTAAAAAACAGAGACATCACTTTGCCAACAAAGGTCCGTCTAGTCAAGGCTATGGTTTTTCCAGTGGTCATGTATGGATGTGAGAGTTGAACTATAAAGAAAGCTGAGCGCCGAAGAATTGATGCTTTTGAACTGTGGTGTTGGAGAAGTCCCTTGGACTGCAAGGAGATCCAACCAGTCCATTGTAAAGGAAATCAGTCCTGGGTGTTCATTGGAAGGACTGATGTTGAAGCTGAAACTCCGATACTTTAGCCACCTCATAGAAGAACTGACTCTTTGGAAAAGATCTGGATGCTGGGAAAGATTGAAGGGAGGAGAAGGGGATGACAGAGGATGAGATGGTTGGATGGCATCACCAATTTGATGGACAGGAGTTGAGTTAACTCCAGGAGTTGGTGATGGACAGGGAGGCCTGGTGTGCTGCAGTCCATGGGGTCGCAAAGAGTTGGACATGACTGAGCGACTGAACTGAACTAAACATCTGCTTGGAAGCAGCTATGCTCATGACTATACTGCCACACCTTATCTTATTATAAAGCAAATTCTGATTGGTTACACTAATTCATATCATGATCATTACAATCCTATTCTGTAAGATATGTCATTTGTAACAGACTCTGGAGCGGTTCAGCATTTAAAGCTCAGGCCCTCTGGACTCATCTGCCCTCATTTTCTTTGCTCATTGTTCTGCCTTCTGAAACACTTGTACGGATCACTGACTGATTTCTGTAGCACCACTTCCAAATTAGGCAGTGCCCTGGAAGAGAAGCCACTTCAAACAGTAAAACTGATAAATGGCCAGAGTCTGCTATTTTGGTTCTTATTTTCATTTTCTCCATTTAATAGTTGCCCCTCTCATTGCTGCCTTCTTAATTGAATTTGACTTTGTGCTACAAGTAGAGATAGAAAACAGTTGATAACTAATAATAGAGCACTCCTCTGAAATCAGGAGGTTGCCAGGTTGCAAGCAGTGAAAGGACTTTAACTATGTTACTATGAAAAAAAAAAAAAACTAATTAATCTCAGGGTGTGGGTTTCCCCAGGTCCACAGGATACATTCCTGCTGTAGTGAATCCTAGTGAAACTGAGAGTGGATCATAATCCCTGTGTATTTCTGCATTGCACTCTCTCTTCTGTATGTTCCAGGGAATAGGCATTTGCCAGTTTGATAAAGACCAGTCTGTTTTCAGGGCTCAGCTCCAGATTTCCCAAGCCATAGGCCAAATGGAATCAGCTTATAAAACCTTGCTTCTCTAAAGTGAATTTCAGTGGTTGATTTGTGGGTCCTAGGGAAATGACCAGTCAACAGAAGAGGCCAGTGCTTTTTCCCACTGTGTGCTGGTTCTCGGAACCCAGATGAGTATTCTTCCCCAGCGTGGACTGGGCTCGGCATTTTCCTCTGCGCCTGGGATCCCATGACCAGTCTTGAATGCCAGTTGGCCCACAGCGAGTTGAAGCAGCCTGTTTATAATTGGAGACTTTGGTTAGCTGATTTTGAAACTGCTTCTCAGGACTGTAGAAGTCCAAGTTATTTGCTACATTCAGATGCATTCTGAAATTTGGAGGGTTAGAATGGGGTGCAACATGTGCATGTAAGAGACGTGTAAACTTCTCTGCTATAGGAAAATTCTGTGCCATGGGAGATGTGTTGCCTCAAGAAAATTCTATGCTTTATTTAAAAATATTTAGCTTGTTAGATACAATTGTTTGTGGTGCTCAGTGGGTGGGACCTTATACATACATAATAAAATGGAAGAAAGAGGCAATTAAAGATTCAGATTATTACTTCTTAACTGCAACATTCCATATCATTTGAGTTCTTTCGACCTTTTATGATGATATGTTCCAGTCTGCATTTGCAAAATGGAGGGAAAGAAGTGAAAAAAAGTAGGAAAGTCACTAATTTCTTAAATATTAAAATACTTGAATAAGAGTGATTTTTTTTCTGGATGCTTGCCTTTCTTATCCTCTTTGGTTTCTTGGTAAGAAAATAGTTAATGTAAATTGCTTTTCTGGAGGAAAATGTCAGTTGCTATGTTGTATCCTTTATAAATAATTTGAGTTTAGGTTTCTGGTATTTGAAGTATAATGCAGTATCTATGTCCAAAGATGTCATTTGCCAAGGAAAAAATGTGTAAAACGAATCCCTTGCTTTGTTGGAAGATAACTTTGTGTCCTTTCTCTCGTGTACCTCCCAGAGGAAAGTATATTTGGCTAGTCCACTGTGATTACCTTCAATCAAATAAATTGTTACTGATATTTTTCATAGAGCATGCTCACAGGTTGACTTGGTCTGCATTTACAAAACTCTCATGGTTCACATAAGAAAAACACGTAACTGCCAGTAAAAATAACAGTTATTCCCCCAAAACATAGTACCTGTCCGAGATTCTCTTGTGTGTATGTATGCTCAGTCATGTCTGACTCTGTGACCTCACAGACTATAGTCCCCCATCCTCTGTCCATGGGATTTCCCAGACAAGAATACTGGAGTGGGTTGCCATTTTCCCCTCCAAGGGGTTGAACCCACATCTCTTGAGTCTCTTGTACTGACAGGTGGATTCCTTACCAGGAGTGCCACCTGGGAAGCCCCAAGGTACTCAAACTGTATCTAAGCACCCAGATTTAAAAAGTGAAAAAATACCATGGGTAACATAAATTTAAATACGCGGACTTCCCTGGTAGTCCAGTGGTTAAGACTTCACCTTCCAATGTAAGGGTTGGAGATTAGATCTGTGGTTGGAGAGCTAAGATCCCACATGCCAGGTGGCCAAAAAACCAGAGCATAAACAACAGAAGCAATGTTGTAGCAAATTCAATAAAGACTTTAGAAATGAGTCATATCAAAAAAAATCTTTTTAGAAACCTTAAATACTTTTATGAATTACCTAGTCAAATAAGAAATTAGTGAGAAAAAAAAAAAGAAATTAGTGAAACGTTGAACAATGAAGGTGAGGGAGGCAGAATAGGAAATTGGTTGGGATCAAATGTACCTGCTTGCAAAACCTGCATAGCAACACCTGCATAGCAACTGTTCAACCGCAAGCACTGTTCAACTACAGGCGTGTTATTTGGTACCTCTGTGGCTCAGGTTCCTCACTTATCAGATGAGCATCATAAGGCCTCCGGCTTATGGAAGTTAGGAGAATTAAATGAGATGATACATGGAAAAATGTCCAGCATATTGCCTAAATATATTAAATATTGAACAAATCTCCATTTTACTGATGTGCTACTATTTTACTAAATTCCATTCCACGCTTCAGAGAAGTATCTTTCTGTGGGTCCACATTCAATTATTAAGTGGTTTAGGTATCTTGCTAAACACTGGGGATGGCAGCGATGAAAGATGAAGTGAGATCCACAGCAGTCCACAGTCTAGCTGGAGAAACTGGCAGGGAAGCTGGTTATACCATGGTGCATAATTCTGTGATAGAACACTACACAGAATGCCATGGGCCATATATAAGGTTCACTGAAGCTTATCAAGAGAGAAGGGAGATAGTCTAGTCAGTATCTTCCAGGGACTAAACTTAATTGCATGTAGTGGGAGAAAGGTCCTGATGTGGCAAGCAATAGGGGATAAAGCTGGAGAGTAAAATCCCAGTGTGCAGAGAGAGGATGCCAATGATGCTGAAAAGTGCAGGGTGGCCATTTGTTATTTTAAGGCGAGGACTGTTTGAACAGATTTGCATTGTAAAAATATGACTCTGGCCGCGTGGTGGCAGTTACTTCACCCTTGGTCAGGATTCATGCATTTTCCATAATTGTGTTGCCTCTCTGAGTTCTAAAAAGCCCTCATATGAACAGGAAATGCTTGTTGTATTATCTATTTATTCATTCACCAGGCATTTCTTGAGGAATTGCTATGTTATATTTTTGGCACTGGGCTAGATTCTGAAGAGGAAAATCTTGTTTTAAAGATTTCACAGTCTAGTGGGAGACATAGACAGTAACAAAACAAACAAAATAGCCGTTCAGGGGACCCTTAGCCAGAGAGCCTGGAATAATGGGGACAAGGGAGGGGAAATGGAGGGGGAGGTTCAGAAAAGTGCTAGTATTGGGTCCTCTGAGGTTCACTAATTGGAGATCCAAAGTGGGATCTTATGAAAAGGAAAGATGGTTCTACCCATGCTCCAGTCACACTGGAACATTGCTTCCTTACGTTCAGCAAGAATTATTGTTGTTTAGTCTCTAAGTCATGTCCGACTCTTTCACGACCCCATGGACTGTAGCCTGCCAGGTTCTTCTGTCCGTGGGATTTCCCAGTCAAGAATACTGGAGTGGATTGTCATTTCCTTCTCCAGGGGATCTTCCCAATCCAGAGATCCAACCTCTGTCTCCTGCAATGGAGGCAGACTCTACCTCTGAGCCACCTGTGAAGACCTTCAGCCAGAATGGGGCTCGTTAATTTCATAAAAGCTTCAGTAAGATTTGTATGTGTGCTAGAAATGGAAAATTGAGTCAACTGATCTTACATGAATGTCTGAATCATTGGTTTATACCTTCTTTGATTGATTCAACAAGCATTCATTGAGTAATGTGTGCCAGGGGCTACTGGACTTAAAGTTACAAAGATACACGAACTCAGTTGTGTACTTTGTATACAGAGACATAGTGTGAGGTTGTTTCAAAGGTATTCCTTTGATTGATAAAGCCATGCTCCTTAAAATCCAATCTCTTCAAGACATTAGAACAGAATGACAAAGTCTACAAAAGTAAAGAAAGGAGTGCTGTTTGATAAGGCATTTCTACACCGTCTTTCAAGTCTGTGTGATCAGGCTTTGCTGTCAAAGACTTAAAGAGAGTGCAAAACCCAAAACTCTTTTTTTTCTTTTTTTTTGGTTCTGAAATTATTTTTAAAATATCAGTAATATATATACAACATACAGTTTATCGTTTAAACCACTTTACGTGACAGTTCAGTGGCCTTCAGACTGTCATGTCATTCACACAGTCATGTAAACACTACCACAGTCCATCTCTAGAACTTTTTCATTTTCTCAGATTGAAACTCTGTAATCACTAAACAATAACTCCCCTTGTACCTCTCTTCCCAGGCCCTGGTGACCACCACTGACGTTCTGTCTCTATGAAATCTGTGTATTCTAGCTACCTCATATAAGTGGAATTAAGCAATTTTTGTTTTTTTGTGTGTGTGCCTGGCTTATCTTATTTAGCATAATGTTTTCAAGGTTTATTATCCATGTTGTCATAATTCAAATATATTTGAGTCAAGAATTCCAGAACCATGGAAAAAAAGTATGGCAGATGCTCAAAAAATTAAACATAGAATTACCATATGATCTAGCAATTCCAGTTTTGGGTGTATACCCAAAAGAATTGAAAGCAGGGACTTGAATAGATGTCTGTACACTCATCTTCATAGCAGCATTAATCACAATAGCCAAAAAGTGAAACAACCCAAATGTCCATCAACAGATGAATAAACTAAATACAGCATATAAATGCAATGGAATATTATTCAGTCAAAGCTTTCCTTAAACATTTCTTTTTAGTGAAATCTAAAAAATATTGGGTTGGCCAGAACATTAGTTCAAGTTTTTCCTCAAGATGTTCCGGAAAAGCCTGAACAAATGTTTTGGACAACCCAATACAACAAACTTATGAATATAACAAAAAAGAGGTTCACAGATATATAGAGAGCTAGTGATTCTCTATAGTATCGTAATTGCCATTGGGGAAAGGGAAGGAGGGAGGGGATACAAAGGCATAGGGCATTAAGAGGTCCAAACTCTTATGTATAAAATAAGCTACAAAAGATATATTGTATAACACAGGTAATATAGCCAGTGTTTTGTAACTATAAATGGAGTATAACCTTTAAAAACTGTGAGCCACTTTACTGTACACCTGTAGCTTATATAATATTGTATCAACTAAACTTCAGTTAAAAATTATTTCTCATATGAAATTACCATGTACACACCACTACTGATATATATAAAATAGATAACCAATAAGGGTCTATGGTATAGCACAGGGAACTATACATAATACTTTGTAATAAACTACAAGGGAAAAGAATCTAAAAATATGTGTGTATATATATATAAATGTATTTAGATAGATGCAGATATATATATCTTGATTCCTGTGCTATACACCTGCAACTAACACGATATTGTAAATCAACTATTGTTGTTGTTTCGTTGCTAAGTTGTGTCTGACTCTTTGCAACCCCATGGACTATAGCCTGCCAGGCCCCTCTGTCCTGGGATTTCCCAGGCAAGGGTACAGGAGTGGGTTGCCATTTCTTCCTCCAGGGGATCTTCCTGACCCAGGGATCGAACCTGAGTCTTTTTACCGCTGAGCCACCAGGGAAGCCCCAGATCAACTATGCTGTGCTGTGCTTAGTCGCTCAGTCAAGTCCGACTCTTTGCGACCCCATGGGCTGCAGCCCGCCAGGCTCCTCTGTTCATGGGGATTCTCCAGGCAAGAATCCTAGGATTAATTGCCATGCCCTCCCCCAAGGGATCTTCCCAACCCAGGGATCAAATCCAGTCTCCCACATTGCAGATGGATTCTTTAGTGTCTGAGACACCAGGGAAGCCCAAGAATACTGGAGTGGGTAGCCTATCCCTTCTCCAGAGGATCTTCCCGACCCAGGAATTGAACCAGGATCTCCTGCATTACAAGCAGATTCTTTACCAGCTGAGCTACAGGGAAGCCCCTGCGTCAGTTAAAAAAAAATTTTTTTTAATTGTTTTCTGTAAATGAAATTTAGAAGTTAATAGATAGACTGCCCCAGTGGCTTTTATTTACCTTCATGTTTCCAAAGAAAGCATGCAGTTTCTATGGCATGCAAGGCTACAGGGCTTAAAGTTCATGGGCAACAAACTGAATTAAATTTACTTTTCTTTTTTATTATCTGTCCTTTTAAATTTTGTATTATATTGTCTTTTTAAATTTTGTATTGTCTCTTGTGTCTCCTGCATTGCAAGCAGATTCTTTATCATCTGAGCCACCAGGGCGTCACCCTTTATTAATAACCACTGTACACCAAAGTAATTCAATTATACATACAGATACTTTTCTTCATTGTATTAGTCTGTCACAAAAACAAACTACTGAGACCTACCTGGGGGTACTTGACTACCAGCTCCAGTGAAAAATAAAAAAGAAATCTCTTGTTTCAAGTATATGTTTTCTGGTTTCCTACCAATGGCAGTTTTTCCTCTATAGGTGATGCTGCCTGTACCAAGCTGGTTTGTCTACTGTTAGCATCCTAGCATGTTAAAAGGAGCATTTCTCATCCTTCAAGTTCACCGACTTTTCTTTAGTATATCATTTTATTGATGGAGGGGTGTTTTCAAATTATGTTATTGTTTTCTTTGATTCTTTCTTTTTACTCTGATGCTGTGTTGCTGGTTTGAGAAATTTAGAGTGGGTGGGGTCGATGGGGCAAGGGGTCTTGTGTCCAGCCTCTGGAGAACACAGTAAAGGATGTTTGTGAACTCCTCTTCTAGAGCAGGGCTTCTTAAACTGTATCATGCTTATGAAGCATCTCTGGATCCAATTAAAATACAAATTTTGCTTCAGGAGGTCTTGAGGGGTGGGGGGCTGAGATTTTCTGTTTTGAGGAAGCTCCCAGATGATGTTGATACCACTGATCTTGGCTGACATTTTGAGGAGAGGGCCCTGTCTATGCAGGTTGCTGGAATATGGGCAATATATAAGTAGTGCTTATGCAAGGTTGTATAGTGGGTGTGGACCCTTGATCTCTGTGTTATATACATGCTTTTACTTACTTCTCTGTACCTTTTCCCCCCTTACTTTTAAAATTAGAATAATGATACTTCCTTTGTTAGTATTATTATTTTTTAGCCACCTTGTTTCAAGTTCCTCTGCAGTCCTTCTGTTGTCTTTGACAAGAAATACAGTTGCAAAAAAAAAGTGCAAGAGTGATTTGGTTGCATTTAGGTTCTGGTTTTTCTAAGATTCTTCCATTTTAAGCACTGAAAGGCCCAAGTCCCATGAGGCCATCAGTCCCTGGCATTCCCTAGCTGAATTCCCAGTGGGTCTTGAAAAATGATACTTAGAGCTGACTTACTTACCATGGAAATGGTTGGGGGAAAAGTTTGTTTACTTAGGTAGAACTTCTTTGGTGGTGGTTTTATTTTTAACCCATATCGTGTGCTTGTTTGCCTCTTGTAGTGTTCAAAAGCTGAATGAATTTCTCTTGAGTGATGAGATTGGTGAGGACAGCTGGCGAACTGGAGAAGGTACTCTTCCGTTTGAATCCTGTAAGAAGCACACTGGAGTCGTAAGTGTTTTGCTTGTTACGGGAGCTGTGAATAAGGGACCATCCTGAGGATGGATGATTTAAAATGGGTGCAATTAGAAGAAATTGTCAGCTTTACTTGTAACCTATGTGAGGAAAAGGGGCTTCCCAGGTGGCGCTGTGGTAAAGAACCCACCTGCCAATGCAGGAGACTTGAGACGTGGGTGCGATCCCAGGATTAGGAAGATTCCCTGGAGGAGGGCCTGGCAACCTACTCCAGTGTTTTTGCCTGGGTAATCACATGGACAGAAGAGCCTGGTGGGCTACAGTCCGGGGGGGTCGCAAAGAGTCAGACATGACTGAGTGAGCACACATGTGAAGAAAAATTACTACCTGCTTCTACAACAAACCTTATAGGTTTAGAATCAACAAAGAAATATATAAGGCTTATCTTTATAAATCATCAAAAGATTATCCCAAGAGGGACAGCTCATGTTCAATTCAAAAGGAAACAGAGAGGTTGTCTACCCCAAGCTTTATATAAAAATAATACAAAATAAAACTCATGTATCATATTCTTATAATACCAACTATATTTTACTTTTCAGCTAAAAACTTGCTTTTTGATGCATTATATCTTTTGATTCATTTAATATATTACATTACCTATATTATTTTCTAGATGAATAGTTTTATTTGCATGTTGTTTTAGAGTCGTAAGATTGGTGAGTGACAGAGCCAGAATTGGGTCTTCCCTGGTGGCTCAGTGGTAAAGAATCCGCCTGCAATGCAGCAGACGCGGGTTCGATCTCGGGGTCAGCCTGATCCCCTGGAAAAGGAAATGGCAACCCCCTCCTGATATTCTTCTTGGAAACTCCATGGACAGAGGAGCCTGGTATGCTACAGTCCATGGGGTTGCAAAAGAGTGGGACACGACTGAGTGACTAAACAACAATAGTCAGAATTAAAACCCAAGTCCTGTGACTCCTGAACCAGTTTGTTCATCCATTACACAAATATTTACTCATATCTCTGTAAAGCCTGGAAACACTGTTGATATTATTTTTCATGTTTTACATGGAATGTTACAAGTATTATATATTAGCTTGTGTTTCCAGACTTAGAAACTGCCCTTTGCATTGTGTCAAGACCCGTCGATGTAGCTCTGAGCAAGGCAGGCAGGATCTTTATCGTCACAGGGTTTGCTGTCTTGAGGCAGGAGTCAGATGATAAAAAGTAAAAAGATGAGATCATTTCCCTGTGGGAAGAAAATTAAAGAAGGTGTTAGAGAGTGACTGGTGTCCTCAGAGCAGGGTAGTCGTTCTCCAGAAGGTCCCTCTGAAGAGCTGGTGTTGGAGCTGAGACCTGAATGAAGAGTCAGTACCTCTTCTGCAGAGGCCTTGGAAAGGGGCCAGATCATTTCGGGGGGAGAACTAACAGATGCTGTGGCCCTGAAGTGGGAATTAATTTGGTGTGTTCAAAGAACAGAGGGACACTATGGCTGATGCCTGGTAAGGTAGGGAGAGATAAAATGAACTAGGAGCAAGGATTAAGTGCTAAAAGTTGCTTTGGTTGTGTCCAACTCCCTGCAACCCAATGGATTGTAACCTGCTAGGCTCCTCTATCCATGGGATTTTCCAGGCAACAATACTGGAGGGGGTTGCCATTTCCTCCTCCAAGGAATCTTCCCAATCCAAGGACAGAACCTGCATCTCTTATGTCTCCTGCATTGGCTGGTGGGTAAAGAACAAGGACTGCAGGTCCTGTAAGCCAGGGAGAGAGTTTGGATTCTACTGACAAGCAATAGGAAACCATTGGAGGATTTAAAGTAGGGACGCATATAATTTTGTTTATATGTTTAAAGGATCACTCTAACTACTGAGGGGAGAGTTGTCACTGGTGACAAGAGTAGAACAGATGGATCAGTAAAGAGGTCATTATAAGGGCATAGCAAGAAATGGAGATGGTTAGAATTTGTTTTGGTTGCAGTGGACCTTGTGAGAAGTTATGAAATTCAGTGTACACTTTTTTGGGTGGAGCTGATGAAGGCTTGCTGATGGATTGAATGGAAATGAGGAGGGAGAAAGAAGACTCAAGGCTGAATCCTAGGTTATTGGCTTGAGTACTGAGTAGATGGCAGAGTCAATAACTGAAATAAGGAAGCTGAGAAACGAGTAGGTTGCTATTGAGGTGGAATCAAGAGGTATATTTCGCACATGATAATTTTGAGATATTTATTGACATCCAAGAAGAGAAGTCACCCTTGGAGATGTAAATTTAAAAGCCATTGGTCATTAGATAATACTTAAAATAATGGGACTAGATTACACCACTTTTGTGAAAGCTGTGTCAGAAAAATTCTGAAGAAAGTCTTTAAAATTAATATGCCTATTTCATAAGAGTAATGTAGAAAGGAGTTTGTCTAAAATTAGTTACAAGTTAATAATTATTCATTTACTATTAGAGAATATGTGACTATATCTACCATTTGTGTAACCAAACAAAAATGGACATGCAGTCTCCTGACAGGAAGGAGTTGAGGCTTGGAGAGCCTTCACAGGAAGTCATTCTGCATTAAGTTTTTCTTTACAGTGTGTTTAAGACTGCTAAAAATACTTAAGACAAGCACTGGGCTGTCTTAGACTTGATTTCTTCTGCTTTCCTGGAGTTATTTTCTTACTCTCTGTTGAGTTATTTTGGTAAGCAGGTGTGGTTTGTTGTTGTTGTTGTTTTTTTTTTTTTGTCTGAGAAGGAACTACCACTCATACTTGTAGATACCGGAGTGACAAAGTCTGAGATGCCTGTGTGGTCTTGTGTGGACATGGACACCAAGATGGGAACACGTCACAGAGCATCTACAGTTTGAGGCAATAGGAAACTCAGGCATTTGGTGAGAACCAGCCTTGTCACCTTTTGGGCGATAGTTTCCCAAAGAAATTATTAGATCATCTTTCAGAGACATGGGGATGAGTGGAGGGAGATGACCTCAGGAGAGGGGACAGAGGAGGTCAAGTGTGCAGAGTGAGGGGATTCTGAAGACTCTTTTGCATGAGAGGAGGGGCACATGAAAAGTTGAACTGAGTGAAGGTTGGAAGGGAAAAAGGATCCCCTTTAGATGCCTCCAATATCTTTGGGGTTATTGAAACCAGACTGGACTTCTGATGTCTTTTGGGGCCATTCATCAACTGCTGACGCGCCAAACCACAAATGACAAACTTTTAGAAATGGAGAGAAAAAAAACTGTGTGTTTGAAAAGAACGCGAATGGAAACTCCTTCTTGAGAGTGCTTAAGAAGCTATGTATTCTGTAAAAGCTTAGAGCTAAGTGGTTTTGGCTGCCAAATCTCCATGGAGAATTAGTGACTTTCTAGTGCCAGAGTCTCTTCAAATTACATCTGTGAGATTCGGACTCAAATCTCTGTCAACACGTCTCCTCCTCCCACCCCTCTCCTTAGGTTTGTGAAGAACATGAAGTCATCCCTTTTGGACCTCTGGGGCCGATTCTACTATAGAAGTTAAGACTCTAGAAGACAGCGAATATGTGTACAGATGTAGACAGGTCTTGTGTGGGGAAAATACTCAGCTGAAAGGATAGTTAGTGGCTCTATCCCATCCCCTGTGAGGTTATCTGCGAGGACTCAGAAGAAAAACAAAACTAAAAATGTTGTGAACATTCTCTTTTTTCTCTCTTTCTTTTTTAAGTTTAAAATGCATTCAACAGTTTCTGTGTAATGGAACCGATGCTAGTTCTTCTCAGTGGCTTTTTAATCTGTGTATTGATTGGCATGTAGCCTAGCATGTGTTATTTAATTAGTTTGATTATGATCTGAGCCACCAGTGAAGCCCTAAAGTGAAAGTGTTAATCACTCAGTCATGTCCAACTCTTTGCAACCCTGTGGACTGTAGCCCTCCAGGCTCCTCTGTCCATAGGATTCTCCAGGCAAGAATACTGGAGTGAGTAGCCATCCCCTTCTCCAGGGGATCTTCCCAACTCGGAGATTGAACCCAGGTCTCCTGCAATGCAGTCAGATTCTTTACCATCTGAGCTACCAGGGTAATGTGGTTGATACACTAATGGATGTAAACTGGATGGTGTTATCTTGTTGGGATTAAATTGCTGGTTATTTGAGGTCATGCCTGATTCTCATAATAGAACTCAACAGATTGATCAAAAAAGCTAAACCTAATGTTCCAAAGCCAAAAACCTGTTTTGCAATTATAGAATCTTTTGTTTTATAGCTTATTTGATAGTTTTGAAGTGTATAACTATTTAGCTTTGATAGTCTCTATAGGTACTACAGATAGTTATTTATGTTAAAATAGTTGCTTACAAGATTTCTGGGACAAATTTTGAGCTTATATATTTTATGATTTAGAGGTTAACAGAGCTGGATTTTCTACCTTCTCTTCAACCATTTGCCTCTATCTGTGTGAAATTAAATTCAAAATTAGAGAATAACAAAAGCTTCTAGTCATGACCTAATTCGAGTTTAAGTATAGGAAGATTGTCTAGCCTTAGCTGACATCCTCCATATTTTGGATGCTTTAGTACTTTGGCTCAGAACAATAATGCTATAATATTTGAGAAAGACTAGATCATTCTATAGTGCTTATAGATCTCCTTATGAAATAATATGGGCTTCCCAGGTGGTACAGTGGTAAAGAATCTGCCTGCCAGTGCAAGGGGGTGTAGCCCAGAGGTGGAGCACATACTTCACATGTACAAGGCCCTGGATTCACCCCTCAGCTCCTCCATCTGTGTCTTTTGGGCTTCCCTGATGGCTCATATGGTAAACATCCTGGAATGTGGGAGACCTGGGTTCAGTCCCTGGGTTGGAAAGATCCCCTGGAGGAGGGCATGGCAACCCACTCCAGTATTCTTGCCTGGAGAATCCCCATGGACAGAGGAGCCTGATGGGCTACAGTCCATGAGGTCCCAAAGAGTTGGTCATGACTGAGCAACTAAGCATAGCACAACAGTGCAAGAGATGCAAGTGACGTGGGTTTGATCCCTGGGTCGGGAAGGTCCCCTGGAGGAGGAAATGGCAACCCACTCCAGTATTCTTGCCTGGAAAATCACATGGACAGAGGAGCCTGGCTGGTAACAGTCCATGGGGTTGCAAAGAGTCAGACATGACTGAGTGACTGAGCACACATGAAATAATATACATGTTTGAGCAAAGAAAGCCTAGATCTTTATGCTTTTTCTCATTCCACCATGGATCTTCAGGTGACATGTAGACTCATCTGATTTATGTGAGTGTATCAGACTCAAAATCCTCGTAATTCAGAGGGTGACCAAAAATGTACTGTTGGAACATTTACAAGCCTGATGGCCTAACAAGTAGACTCTAGTTTAACCTAAGTTAGCCTGCTTGCCTTTTGCCATGACACACACTTTTTTTTATCTCCTGGGTCTATTCATCCAGAAAAGTAGAGAAAGAATAGCCAGAGCCTAGTTTGGTGCTCAGCATTTTAACTTCCATCATTTGCAAATATCATATCTTCATATTTTCATTTTTCTTAAAAAGTTTCTGAATTAGGTTTAAAATGAGTGCATAACACTTTTTTATTATTGTTTGCTTTGGGGTGGAGTGGGGGGATGCCATAGAAATAATTAAAATATGCCATTCACTTTACTTCTTTTTCTTAGACTCTAAATGGAGCAGCAACTTTGTGAGTTAATGTTCAGTAAAACCTCAGTTTTTTCATAGCACTTCAACTTGTGTTCTTTTCCATTTGGAATGCAGCAGCCAAAAACTATAAACAGGAAGCAGCCTGGAAGATATCACCTGGAAAACTACGAACAATCAACACGACGTCTGCGTCCCATGGAGACAGAGGATATTGCAATAAAGGTTATTTTATGTCCTGAATTTTTACATGAATAGAAGCACTGATGTTACCATTTTATGGTGACGTTCTGCCAAGTGTCCCATGTCGTGTCTTTAAAGTCTCTCTAGAGTGGTCACTCATCCTCATAACATTTTCAGAAAATATTCTGCTGAGTTTATAATTCTCAATGCTGCCTAGCCTCCCAACCACAGCTTTGCTCCAGGAGTATGTTTAAATAACTGGATGATGAATCTTTCTTCTGAATCTGTGGTACACTGGATACACCTAGTATCCAGTGTACTTCCTCTCATACTCTTATTTCATCTACTCTACATTCATCTCTATAAATTAATTTATAAAGAATGCTGATATTATAGGTCCAGTTTTTTTAATTGCTTTTATTTATTTATTTTTTCATTTATTTTTATTAGTTGGAGGCTAATCACTTTACAATATTGTAGTGGTTTTTGCCATACATTGACATTAATCAGCCATGGAGGTCCAGTTTTTAAGGAAGTAGATTACATAGCAATTATCTTCAACCAGGAAAGGCTTAGACCAGGGCTGTGTGTGTCCACCCAGCTTCCCAATATGGCCTTTGACTCATCTCAAACTCAGACTTTTAAAAAAATTTTGTTTTATCAAGATATAGTTAATTTAGGCTTCCCAGGTGGCTCTAGTGGGAAAGAGCTCGCCTGCCAATGCAGGAGACTCAAAGAGATGTGGGTTTGATCCCTGGGTCGGGAAGATCCCCTGGAAGAGGGCACGGCAACCCACTGCAGTATTCTGGCCTGGAGAATCCCCATGGACAGAGGAGGCTGGCGGGCTGCAGTCCATAGGGTCACACAGAGTCGGACACGGCTGAAGCAATTTAGCATGCACACACACCCACGGTAGATTTATAAAGTTGTATTGATTTTTGCTGTCCAGCAAAGTGATTCAGTTTTACACACACACACACATATATACACATTCTTTTTTACATTCTTTTCCATTATAGTTTGTTACGGAATATTGACTATAGTTCCCTGCACTATATAGCTCTATATTGCCCAGCGCAGGTAGAGCAAGAGACACTCAGGGAGGTGTACAGTTAAGCCAAGAACCACATAGGGTTCTCCTCTCTCTCCTCATTGCCTGATCCCATACCTGTCCCACAATAGGCACTTAACAACTGGAGTAAATGTGTTATTGGATGGAATAAGCTAATGCTGGCTTTCACTTTGTCATTAATTTGATGTGACTTTTGGGCAAAGTGCTTGTCTAAGCCATGGTTTGCCCCGTTGAGGTGGGGATGCCATACCTACCTCAGGTATGAATACTTTGAGGATAAAATATATCACCTGTGAATTTCAAAGAGCTGTAGTGATTCTTAACCTTGGCTGTATGTTAGAATCACCTAAAAGTCTTTATATATGTAAAACCTGAGCATCATATTTGAAAACAGCTCTAGTAGTTCCCTAGACAATGATAATTTACCAAGAAGATTTGAGCTAAACTATGCAAAAGTAAGTAATGAGAGACTAGAAAGGGTTCTCTATGCTGCCAATTCACAAATATGCCAAGAAAACAACTAATAGTAACTAAAAAATCAGTTTTTTAATTGGCATTTTCTATGCAATATTGTGGGAACCTAGAATATACATATTTTTCCATGTGCCTTATTAAATTTATTTTTGTTTTGAATGGGGAAAAGGGAGGCTATCATGATTTTTTTCCCGCAGAATTGACCTTACATGCACCAACTCCCCCCTCCAAAAAACCAGAAAAAAACCCTGCATATCAATGACCTAGAGTGCCCTGAAAGGGCACAATAATTTCAAGTACCCCTGCAACCTTGAATTCATTGTTTATTCATGGTGGAAATAGCCAATTGGTAATGAACTCATTTGTCTTTTTGAATCTTTTTTGTTGCGAAATACAGAAGTAAATATAACATATATGTACTGTTAAATGAAAAAGTAAACATTTGTGCAGCTATCACTAAGTAAAGAACATCACCAACTTCGTCCAAAGACCCTCCAACACACCCTGAACTTCACTCTCTTTATTCTTCAAAATATAATTACCGCTTTGACTTTTATGGTCATCATTTCCTTGAACGTTTTTGCTATGTTATGCCTCCAATATTCTTGGGCTTCCCTGGTGGCTCTTGACAGTAAAGAATCCGCCTGCAATGCTGGAGACCTGGGTTCTGTCCCTGGATTGGGAAGATCCCCTGGAGGAGGGCATGGCAACCCACTCAAATATTCGTGCCCGGAGAATCCCCATGGACAGAGGAGCCTGGCGGGCTACAGTCCACGTGATCACAAAGTGTCAGACAAGACTGAGCGACTAATCATAGCACAAGCATAGCGCATGCCTCCCTAAAGACGTACTTAGCTTTTTTCAAGTTTGAATATATGCATGTATATGTGTGTATTTTTCTTCTGCTGCTCAGCATTATGTGGGTATAATTAACCCATTTTACTGTGTGAAGCTGTACTTCATTTATTCTCATCGTTGTGCAGTGTTTCATTTTATGAATATCCCAGAATTTATTGATCCATTCTACTTTTGATGGGCTTTTGGTTAACTTTTATTTTGAAGCCATTGGGAAGAATTGCTGAGTCATAGGATCTGTACACCCTCAACTTTATTTATTTATTTATTTTTTTACCCTCAACTTTCCTTCATAATGGCCAACTTTTCTCCAAAGTGATTGTGCCAGTTTACACTTCCATTAACAGTGACTGAGAATTCCAGCTGGTCTCCATCTTCCCCAGTGCTTCCAATATTTTGTGAAAATGCATGTTTTGTGTTGGGAGGCAGTGCTGTTGTATCTTGCTGTGGTTTTTATGTGCATTTTTCTGATTTCTAATGAGCTTGAGCACCTTTTCCAATGTATATATTGGCCATTTGTGCATGGAGCTCCTCTTGTGAATTGCCAGGTTATTTGTTCCTCTTTTTTTAAAAAAATTCTGAGTACTACTAATACTTCTTTGGCAGTTGCATATGTTGCAAAATTCTTTTCCCACTTTGCAACTTGGCTTTTCACTCTATGGTATTAGAAATTCTTAATTTCAATGTAGTCTAGTTTATAGAGGTTTTCCTTTATGGCTAGTGCTTTGCTTTTTGCCTCTTTTAAGAAAACTTTCTCTACCAAAAGTTATAAAGATGTTCTATATTGGTTCTTAAAAATCTTTGAAGCTCTACCTTTTGCTTGTATTTAATTGATTTAGAATTGAGTTTTGTGTTGGTAAGAAGTCAGGTTGAGATTTAGCAGGGGAAATCAGTAATAAATAATTTTAGCCATAAGTTTAGCAGTAATAAACTTCCTGGTAGTAATTTTACTATACTCAGTAGCAAGTCAGTAAGGTCAGACTTAATTTTTTATGTGATGGTGGGTTGTCTTCTATCAATGTATCATGTATCAATGATACCATGTCTCAATCGCTGTCCCCACTGACTTTTAGTACGATCTTATCACACACATTTCCTTGTTTATTTTTCTCTGATTTATTTGTCTGTTCAGTATTCCACTGCTGTGATTATTATGGCTTTCTAATAAATATTGCCGTTTTTTAGGACAAGTTCTTACACCTTATCTTTTTTCTTCTAAAGTGTCTTAGCTGTTCTTGGCCCTTTTGAGGGGAAAGAAGCTTATATCCTCCAGCGCATACATTTCTTTTTGTACTTCTCTTAATACTTTCACTAGACATTTCCTTACTCCTTGATTTAATGAGATTTTTTTACAAGCTATATTTAATTCAGCATTTTTGCTTCTTTTCAGTGGGAGGAAATGGAAATGGTGTGTGTAAGGTCTCACCTTTAAATTTTTAAACAATTATTTCATATTCAATATCCTGTAAATAAAACCATAAGAATATTGAAAGGAATATCAGAAAGAATACACATATGAATATATATAACTGAAGGATTTTGCTAATATACCAGAAACTAGCACAACATTGTAAATCAATTATACTTCAAAAAGAAAACAATTATTTCAACTGAGGTGAAATTCACATAGCATTAAATTAACCACTTTCAAGTCAACAATTCAGTTGCATTTAGATTTATAGTGTTGTGCAACCATCCCCTCTATCTGGTTACAAAATATTTTATCACCTCAAGAGGAAACCCCATACCTATTAATCAGTCATTCCCCACATCCCCCTCTCTTGTGCCCCCACCACCTCCAATCTGCTTTCTGTCTCTGCAGATTTACCTATTCTGGATATTTCATATAAATGGAATCATAGAGTTGGTGACTTCGTGACTTTTTGTGTTGTCTTTATTTCTGTCTTTACATTTTTTTTTTCTTTTTTTAAAATTTTGGCTGTATGTGAGCTCTTTGTTGTTGTTCCTGGACTTTCTCTAGTTACAATGTGCGGGCTTCTCTTGCAGCGCACAGGCTTAGTTGCCCTGAGGCGTGTGGGATCTTACTTGCCCTACTTGGGATCAAACCCATGTCCCCTGCCTTGGAAAGTGGATTCTTAACCACTGGACCACCAGGGGAGTTCCTGCCTTTACATTTTAATTCATTCTTTCCCTTTATCCTGTTCCTCATGCCTGTATCCCTTCATCCCTCCTAACACTATGGTGCTAGCATAATGTGCTCCATATATGCACTTAAATATACTTACATCTTTGTAAAATATGTATTATTGTCATGAGCATTTATACTTTCAGTTTCCTGAAATTGTTTGCTCCTTCTAGCTCCACCACTGCATTCTGCTGTACACATTCCTGCCATTCATTAGTCTCCTAATGATGGCTGCTGGGTTGGCCTCCATCCCCACTCCATCACAGACCATGCTGTGATGACCATCTTTGTACCTATCCTTTTAGGAAAGTTTGCAGTAATTTATATATTAGCTGATTTTCCAAGGTCGAACAGCTAGTTGGGGAAACCAGAATTTTAACTCTGCTGGTAGAGAAGTGAGATGATTTTGTAAAAGGCAAGAGGTTATGGAACAGCCAATCACAGCTGGACAAATTCCCTTTGACCCTCTTCCTTCTCCTCACATGGATACTGTTCTGCCTTATACTTCTTTTGGGGACCAAAGCAGGAGATGGCCCTATATTCTTCTGATTCTTCCCTGCAGTTTTCTAACCACGTCTTTCCTCTCTCACACTCCTGTGAAGGTATAGTGTGTTCTACCTTTCTCGTGTCTATGAGTAGAGGACTTAGTCACTCCCCCACCTTCACTGAAGGTTTGGGTGCCTGTTTCCGAGTCCAGCTTTCTGCCTTAATAAGTGCCACACCTGGATATGATTTCAACTTCCAGATTCACAACCCATCTCTTAACAGTATGTGTGTGTGTGCTCAGTCATGTCCAGCTCTTTGCCACCCCATGGGCTGGAGCCTGCCAGGCTGCCCTGTCCTTCACTGTCTCCCAGAGTTTGCTCAAATTGTTGTTTTAGTTGTTCGGTGGTGTCCGACTCTGCGCTCGCATGGATAGTAGCCCACCAGGCTCCTCTGTCCATGGAATTTTCCAGGCAAGAATACTAGAGTGGGTTGCCGTTTCTTTCTCCAGAAGATCTTCCTGACCCAGGGGTCAAACCTACGTCTCCTGCATTGGCAGGCAGGAGCTTTACCCCTGAGCTGCCTGGGAAGCTCCCCACACTTAGTATCCCAACCTCTAAATCCCTCAATCAACCATCACTTCTTTTCCACAACCTCACCTGTGTTCATACTTGCCCACCACTTGGATGTGCAGCCTCTGTGGCATCTTTTAACCTTTGTTATCCCAGCAGTCACCGGCAGCACAACCCTATCCTCCAGCTCTCCCAGACCTTCTCCTTCACTGGCAGTGGCTTTTAAGCTCCTTGAAACCTACAGTTTCAAGCCCCACCTTTTCTCCCAGCACTTTCACATCCTCCTGGAACAGTCCAACTTTGTGACTTCTGGGCTCCTATACCCAGGCCACTGTGCTCTCTAGAGGAAATGACTCAATGGTACAAGTTGGCATGGCAACAGCCTCATTACCTCCATCCTCGGCTGACCCTCTGTGGTCCTTGGCAATCCTTTCCCATGCCTTCCCTCAGTGATTCTCCGTCTGCTGCAGTAGCTCTTCGTCTGTTACCAGTCTCCTCATCTCCTTCTCTCTCCTTCTGCCTCCTCTGTCTGAAGATAACTTCCCTCCCAATCCACTGAAGACATAAAAGCTGTCATGGAGGGCCTCTCAGTTCCACGCTGACCCTCTCACCAGCTAGTCTGTATTTGCACATTGTTTAGGCCACTTTCTACTCCCCCCCTCCCCCGATAAAGAGGGTTTCTCAGCTTTGGAGACCATAGATTTTCTTTAAGCATCCTTTGTCACTTAGTCACACCTGGTGGGCTACAGTCCATAGGTTTGCAAAGAGTCAGACATGACTAAAGAACCTAGTATACCTGCACACTGTATCTTAAACCTCTGCCCCAGCCAGATCTATTCATTATTTCCCACAACATATTTTATGGTTTTCTGATCATGGGCCTGTTCTCATTGAGCTCTTTATGTTGAATTTCAGCATATTTTCTAAAACTAGCTAAGTGACCTTCTTTTCCAAAATGTTTCCTTTTTTTTTAATCTCTGATGTCAGTGATTTTCCTTATGAACTGCTATTACACTTTTGTCTGTTCATTCATGTTAATTGCTCAGTTGTGTCCAACTCTTTGCAACCCCATGGACTGTAGCCTGCCAGATTCCTTTGTCCATGGAAGTCTTCCAGGCAAGAATACTGGAGTGGGTAACCATACCTTTCTCCAGGGGATCTTAATGATCCAGAGATCAAACCTGTGTCTCCCGCATTGCAGGCAGATTCATTACTGTCTGAGCCATGAGAGAATCCCCAAAGAACCTGTTCTTAGCAGAGGATGATTATGATCCATCAACCCCTGAGTTATGGCCCCAGCATGCTCCACAACATGCCTCTCTATTCATTACTTAGCCCATTTTCTCATGTCTTGGTTTAACTACGCAATTGACTATAAGCTCTAGGAAAGCAGGGAGAATACATTATACCTTCTTTGTAGCCCACATCAGTCCTAACACAGAGCTTCACATAGACTGAGTGCTCAGCAGATATTTATAAAGTGATCAATAATTCAGTCCTTCCAGGCTATGCTCCTTTCAGGACCAATTTCATGAGTATTTATGTAGATATTAATTAATTTAATATTACTAATGTTATTATTAAGATATAGATTAGATATTACTAAATGCCATACATTTTCCAAGCTAAAGAAAACATACATGGAAAATCATGGCCTAACCTTTTCAGGTAACTTTTGCACTCTTAAGTTGTTCATTTTCAGAACTTTTAAAGGATTTTTTAGTTATAATTTAGACATTACCAATTTATTCTGCAAAATTCCTAAACAAAAATATGCTTAGAAATTTCATTACTTGGGGCTTGGAGACAAAATATTAATTTATGAGCAAAGTATAGCCTTACTGTAGTTTCCTCTAATGTTTCAGGAACTCTCTCTCCTCTCATCTGCCACTATTAACCTTTCCAGTTGTTGGGTTCTGTTATACTTCTTTTGTTTCCCATTTTTGTAATTAATAAGACCGTCAAATTTTCTAAATGCTTATTAAAACAACTGAATGCTGAGGATGACTCTAAGATCTTTTTTTTTTTTTGCTGTCTTCCTGATTGTTGAGGTGAACTCCTTATTGCCAAATTCAGACTTAAATTGAAGAAAGTAGGGAAAACCACTAGACCATTCAGTTACGACCTAAATCAAATCCCTTGCAATTATACAGTGGAGGTGACAAAAAGATTCAAAGGATTAGATCTGATAGACAGAGTGCCTGAAGAACTGTGGACGGAGGATTGTGACATTGTACAGGAGGCAGGGATCAAGACTGTCTCCAAGAAAAAGAAATACAAAAGGGTTGTCTGAGGAGGCCTTACAAATAGCTGAGAAAAGAAGAGAAGCTAAAGGCAAAGGAGGAAAGGAAAGATAACCCCATGTGAATGCCGGGTTCTAAAGAATAGCAAGGAGAGATAAGAACGTCTTCCTCACTGATCAATGCAAAGAAATAGAGGAAGACAATAGGATGGGAAAGACTAGAGATCTCTTCAAGAAAATGAGAGATACCAAGGGAATATTTCATGCAAAGATGGGCTCAATAAAAGACAGAAATGGTATAGCCCTAACAGAAGCAGAAGATATTAAGAAGAGGTGGCAAGAATATACAGAAGAACTATACAAAAAAGATCTTCATGACCCAAATAACCACAATGGTGTGATCACTAACCTAGAGCCAGACATCCTAGAATGCGAAGTCAAGTGGGCCTTAGGAAGCATCACTAAGAACAAAGTGAGTGGAGGCGATAGAATTCCAGTTGAGCTATTTCAAATCCTAAAAGATGATGCTGTGACAGCGCTGCACTCAATATGCCAGCAAATTTGGAAAACTCAGCAGTGGCCACAGGACTGGAAAAGGTCAGTTTTCATTCCAGTGCCAAAGAAGGGCAATGTCAAAGAATGCTCAAAGTACTGCACAATTGCACTCATCTCACATGCTTCCCTGGTAGCCCAGAGGGTAGAGCATCTGCCTGCAAGGTGGGAGACCTGGGTTCAATCCCTGGGTTGGGAAGATCTCCTGGAGAAGGAAATGGCAACCCACTCCAGTATTCTTGCCTGGAAAATCCCACGGACAGAGAAGCCTGGTAGGGTACAGTCCATGGGGTCACAAAGAGTCAGACATGACTGAGCGCTTCACTTTCACTTTCACAGGCTAGCAAAGTAATGCTCAAAATTCCCCAAGTCAGGCTTCAAAAATACGTGAACCATGAACTTCTAGACGTTCAAACTGAATTTATAAAAGGCAGAGGAACCAGAGATCAAATTGCCAACACCTGTTGGATCATAGAAAAAGCAAGTAAATTTCAGGAAAAAACATCTACTTCTGCTTTATTGAGTATACCAAAGACTTTGTGTAGATCACAACAAACTGTGGAAAATTCTTCAAGAGATGGGAATACCAAACCACCTTACCTGACTCTTGAGAAATCTGTATGCAGGTCAGGAGGCAACAGTTAGATCTGGACATGGAACAACAGACTGGTTCCAAACTGGGAAAGGAATACATCAAGGCTGTATATTGTCACCCTGCTTATTTAACTTATATGCAGAGTACATCATGCAAAATGCCAGGCTGGATGAAACACAAGCTGGAAGCAAGATTGCTGGGAGAAATATCAATAACCTCGGATACGCAGATGATACCACCTTTATGGCAGAAAGTTAAGAGGAACTAAAGAGCCTCTGATGAGGGTAAAAGAGGAGAGTGAAAAAGCTGGCTTAAAACTCAGCATTCAAAAAACTAAGATCATGGCATCCAGTTCCATCACTTCATGGCAAATAGATGGGAAAACAATGGAAACAGTGACAGACTTTATTTTCTTGGGCTCCAAAATCACTGTAGATAGTGACTGCAGCCATGAAATTAAAAGATGCTTGCTCCTTGGGAAAAACGCTATGACCAACTTAGACAGCGTATTAAAAATCAGAGACATTAGTTTGCCAACAAAGGTTCATTTAGTCAAAGCTATGGTTTTTCCAGTAGTCATGTATGGATGTGAGAGTTGTACTATAAAGAAAGTTGAGCACCAAAGAATTGATTCTTTTGAACTGTGCAGTTGGAAAAGATTCTTGAGAGTCCCTTGGACTGCAAGGAGATCCAACCAGTCCATCCTA
This sequence comes from Cervus canadensis, assembly GCF_019320065.1. Taxonomy (NCBI): domain Eukaryota; kingdom Metazoa; phylum Chordata; class Mammalia; order Artiodactyla; family Cervidae; genus Cervus; species Cervus canadensis. Next base: position 30,543,392 of record NC_057406.1, on the reverse strand, counting down.
AAGGAAATCAGTCCTGAATATGCATTGGAAGGACTGATGCTGAAGCTGAAACTCCAATTCTTTGGCCACCTGATGGGAAGAACTGACTCATTTGAAAAGACCCTGATGCTGGGAGAGATTGAGGGCAGGAGGAGAAGGGGATGACAGAGGTTGAGATGGTTGGATGGCATCAGTGACCCAATGGACATGAGTTTGAGCTAGTTCCGGGAGTTGGTGATGGACAGGGAGGCCTGGCGTGCGGCAGTGCATGGGGTCGCAAAGAGTTGGACATGACTGAGGGACTGAACTGAGCTGAACCACCGAGCAATGTTGCTTCATTTCTGTACTTTTTTCCTTCCTCCCCTCTATTCTTTCAAGATCAGTGAATAGCAATAAGTCCACATAGTTCAGGAAATTCATTCGTTACTAAGCCTTCATCCTTAGCTAACAAGTCATTTGTTGCAATAATTTGTAGTTATTTCTCTTCTTGACTTTACATCACCAGGTTTCTGGCAATTGCAGCAGTGAGAGAATAATCCATGTCAGGGTTACATTGGACAATATTTGAGTGATTGCTTTTTAAGAATGTTCACATATAAACGATCCAGTAATCACATACTTTCAGGGAAAATTATTGTAATTTTTAGCATTCTTCATAATACCACTGATTTAAAGACCGTCTCCCTTCCATTCTTTTTTGTTTTTCATCTATGCCTCTAAATAGTCATAACTCTAAATTAGAATTTTACCACTGTGTGTTCTACTGTGTTGAAAGTCTTCCAGTGCTTTATAAAGAAAATTTATTTTAATTGGACTTATCCTGTGATACCACATAATTTATGTAATGTTATAATTAAATTTCTGTACTCTTATTTTCTAGGTCACAAATGGGTACTTTTCATGGGGCAGTGGTTTAGCAACCTTATCCAATATCGATATTCGAATTCCAACAGGTAAGAATCATTTATTACTAGTTTGTAATTGTTTTTTTTAAGGAACAAATTTATTTTTGTGAATTCAGGGCGAAAACGTTTGTCACCTCCAAAGCGTTAGTTCTTTCATTTGAATAATTCATCATGAAATAATATAAAGCCACATTGTGAACTAGCATCAAGTTTGTATCTGTTCATTATCATGACCGTGATTTTCCAAGATAACTGAGCCTAACAAAAGGAAAGACTTTTTAAAGACAAACATTACTGATCGTTATCTGTTAGCACTGTGAAGCTCATGAATCCCTGTATCCCTGAGAGAATGACTGGGAATTATAAGACCTGCCTGTCACTACAGAGTGGGGACCTTGAACAAACTATTTACCATCCAAATGAACTGTTTTTAGTTTATTTGCTGATTTGTGGCATTTCAATAATGGAGTAGTTGATTTCTCATTTTGTTGAAGAAAGATTTTAAAGAAATAGTGTTTGAGAAAATAGTTTTCTATCCCCAAAGAAAACTGATGACGTTTTCAGATATTTAAGACTCAAATACCCTGTAGTTTTTACTAAAATGTTTGGATAATTGAATATAAATATTTTTTGACTTGGCCTCATGGTCAATAACTTGGAATTTTTCTATTAAACATGCAAATCAAAGTAAGAACTGATTAAAGTGATTAATCACTTTAATCTTAATTATCTGTTTTAGTCAAAATTACCTTTTTCTCCAGAATGAATTGAATAATAAAGGTAATACTAATCTAGGTGACTTAGGCAAGTATTTCACTGCTGCTTCTACTAGAGTCCGTTATTCTCATAATTTAAAAATAATACATCAAGGGACTACCCTGGTGGTCCAGTGGCTAAGACTTCAAGGGCTGAGTTTGATCCCTGGTCAGGGAACTAAATCCCCCATACCACAGCTAAGACCTGGAACAGCCAAATAAATAAATATTTTTTAAAAATAGCATATCAAGACCTATAGATTTTAATTTTCCTTCCCTTTTCCAGAAACCTTATGTATCAGTAAAAGGAGCTGTTTAGAATACTATTGCTGGGGACCAAAACTGGGCCATAGATTGTGAAACATCAGCCTTTTCTAAATGTGTTTTGATTTTTATTTTATAAGTGAATTCCTTTTCATCCTGTTATTATCCTTTGTTTCTTTTCTTTAGGTCAGTTAACCATGATTGTGGGCCAAGTGGGATGTGGGAAGTCTTCTCTTCTCCTCGCCATCCTCGGAGAGATGCAGACCTTGGAAGGAAAAGTTCACTGGAGCAAGTATGTGTATTTTTAATCAGTCTCTGTTGGTCTGTCACACATCCGATGATCTCCCAAGGGAAGGAATGAGAACAGTAGATTCCCATGTTCGAGGTCTGAGGGCCCCTTGGAAATAAGCACAGCTTTAAAAAAACAAATCAGTGGAAACTTTAAATGTTATAAGTTAAAAAAGATAAAAGAATTCACGATAGAGGTTTATAGTATGTATAAACTAATATATTGCTTTTAGCAAGATTGGGATTGTAAAGGTAAATTTTGAAAGTTAAATGGATAACACAGATAAAGTTTAAAAATTTATCCTATAATTAAAGAAAATTTGCATTATTTATAAAGTTTAAATGCACACAGAGCCTTAGTGGTCCAGTGTTCAGAGAAGAAATATCAAATAATCTTTTTGAAACTCTTCCTAAGAGACTGAGAAATCATCCATTTCTCTTCACATCCAACTTAAACTAGACAGTTAAAGTATCTAGTTAGGGATGTGGCTATGTCAGATTAGTGTGTTGTGCATCCACAAAGACATTGTGCTTCTTCTGAATGTTTGAATCTTTGTTTTGGATTCTTCAAAAAACATCATAGTAATAAGGCTACTCCAGACCATACTATTATATAATTGTGTAATAATGAATAAGTCATATTTATTTATTTAGTTTGATCTATCTGGTAGACAGGCTTCCCAGGTGGTGCTAGTGATAAGGGACTGGCCTGCCAATGCAAGAGACAAAAGAGACTTGGGTTTGATCCCTGGGTCGGGAAGTTCCCTGGAGGAGGGCATGGCAACCCACTCCAGTATTCTTGCCTAGAGAATCCCATGGACAGAGGAGCCTGGTGAGCTACGGTCCACGGGGTCACAAAAGGTAGGACATGACTGAGCAACTTAACATGCACACACACACCTGGTAGACCACCCCAACCCCCACAGTCATTATGGAGAAATTGCTAACAGCTTATCTATGATATTGGACTGTAGACAGTCTACAGAAAATCACTGCAGTGATTTTCATCCAGGTTATCCCCAGGGAACACTGGACAATGTCTAGAAACATTTTTTGGTTTTCATACTAAGGGAATTGGTTTGCTTACTGATCTAGTTGATGGTGGCCAGTTCAGTTCAGTTCAGTCACTCAGTCATGTATGACTCTTTGCGACCTCATGAACCGCGGCATGCCAGGCCTCCCTGTCCATCACCAACTCCCAGAGTCCACCCAAACCCATGTCCATTGAGTCGGTGATGCCATCCAACGATCTTATCCTGAGTCATCCCCTTCTTCTCCTGCCCTCAGTCTTTCCCAGCAGCAGGGTCTTTTCCAATGAGTCAGCTCTTCACATCAGGTGGTCAAAGTATTGGAGTTTCAGCTTCAACATCAGTCCTTCCAATGAACACTCAGGACTGATATCCTTTAAGATGGACTGGTTGGATTTTCTTGCAGTCCAAGGGACTCTCAAGAGTCTTCTCCAACACCACAGTTCAAAAGCATCAATTCTTCATCACTCAGCTTTCTTTATAGTGGCCAGAAATGCTACTAAATATCCTCCAACACAGGACAGCCCTCCACAAGAATCCCCCTTGCAGGAGACCTGGCTTCTATCCCTGGTTGGAAAGATTCCCTGGAGAAGGAAATGGCAACCCACTCCAGTATTCTTGTCTGGAGAATTCCATGGACAGAGGAACCTGGCAAGCTATACTCCATGGGGTCGCAAAGAGTTAGGCACAACTGAGCAACTAGCAGACACATCCTCCAACACACAGGACAGCCCTCCGCAGCAGGGAATTATCTGGCTCCAAATGTTCATTGTGCTGGGGAGACCTTGCCCCAGACTTGCACACGTCCATTTAGTTCTTATCATTGTAGGTTCCCTTGTGGCTTAATCTACTGCTAACATACACAGACATCTCTTCAGAATGAGTCAAAACTATTTACAGGCATTTTGAGAACAGATTCTATTTTAAACTCCAATTAAGAGACGGAAATGCTTGGATGTGAAATTTGAGCTGGAAACAGCAGAACTGTAAATCCTATTTTTGGTATCATTGGTGAAAGAAGAAAGCTGAGAAATGTGGTGGGTACAGTTTATTCCTGTTGCAATTGTATACATGAAACTGTGTAGTGTGTATCCAGCAGTGAGCTCGGTGAATAACTGCCCCTTGAAGTTTCATTCACGAGGGGGTCCTGTTGATCACTAAAGCCAGATGCTATGGACGTGTGCCCTGCCACCACCACCTTCCATCTTGGATGGATGCAGGTTTTGAGGAGCAGGTTTTACTGAATTAAATTATATCATGTGACATGTACGGCCATAATGAAGTTATTTGGGTTTTGTTTTTACCTTGTTTCATTAGTGTTAAAACAGAAAGAATTAGAGACCATGACAGAAAAAGCTTGAGATTTTATTTTCATACCTCTTTTTTTTTGAATGTTTTTTTTTTAATATTTTTATTATCTAGTCTTCTCTAGTATTACTCTACCTGGGCCAAATTCACTCTCAGTATTATCATTAAGAATTATTATCATTTTGTTAATGGATAAATAGATGATTTGGGAATTAGAAAAGCATTTTACACAGTCTGTTTATTTATTGAGTTTTCTAAAAAAGATACATACATGTATGTATGTATACATATATATATATATATGTTATATTTTAGGCAAATTTATACCATTTATAGCCTATCTCATTTCTTAAAGGTTGTAAGGTATTTTATTTAATATAACATACTATAATAAACCTTGAAAAACAAAGATATCAAGAAAGAAAATAAGGCTTAAATAATAATCTGAGCAATTAATAGGTAGAATGCATGTATTGGAGTCCTGCATATTTATAAAACATAGGCCACAAATTCTACTCTGAGTTCCATGGAAGCCAGTCAAAGAGGGACGTATGAGATAAAATCAGACATATACTTAATAAAGGTTAAGTTTCTTTTTAAGAAATAGAAAAGAAATATCTCCCATAAATCCTAATTTTAAAAAAGGTAAGAAAAGGTTATATCTTAAAGTCAGAGTCAATAAAATGAAAATATGAGAAAGGATTTAAGAAAATTCTAAGTATTTATAAAATCACTATAATTTAAAAATCATCTCTTTATGAATACTTGCCTTAAGAATATCCCATCTCTTCATAGCAGAAAGGGCTAAATTTTTCTTCAAAAATATTTGGGTTGGCTCTGACACACACCCAATAAAAACTAACCCCTTAAAGATTGGATAAGCTAATAAAAAATTCTATTTTTCTTATTTACAAGAACTACTTAATTTTTTTCCATGATATCCATGATTATCTGATAAAATATATTTTCAAATCAAGAATGCTTAGAGTTTTGGCTGCTATCCAAAAGTCTACAAGCAATAAATGCTGGAGAGGGTGTGGAGAAAAGGGAACCCTCTTACACTGTTGGTGGGAATGCAAGCTAGTACAGCCGCTATGGAAAACAGTGTGGAGATTTCTTAAAAAACTGGAAATAGAACTGCCATATGACCCTCAGAAGCATCCCACTTCTGGGCATACACACTGAGGAAACCAGATCTGAAAGAGACACATGCACCCCCAATGTTCATCTCAGCACTGTTTTAATAGCCAGGACATGGAAGCAACCTAGATGCCCATCAGCAGATGAATGGATAAGGAAGCTGTGGTACATATACACCATGGAATATTACTCAGCCATTAAAAAGAATTCATTTGAATCAGTTCTAATGAGATGGATGAAACTGGAGGCCACTATACAGAGTGAAGTAAGCCAGAAAGATAAAGAATATTACAGCATACTAACACATATATATGGAATTTAGAAAGATGGTAACGATAACCCTATATGCAAAACAGAAAAAGAGACACAGAAATACAGAACAGACTATTGAACTCTGTGGGAGAATGTGAGGGTGGGATATTTCAAAAGAACAGCATGTATACTATCTATGGTGAAACAGATCCCCAGCCCAGGTGGGGTGCATGAGACAAGTGCTCGGGCCTGGTGCACTGGGAAGACCCAGAGGAATCGGGTGGAGAGGGAGGTGGGAGGGGGGATCGGGAGGGGGAATATGTGTAAATCTATGGCTGATTCATATCAATGTGTGACAAAACCCACTGAAATGTTGTGAAGTAATTAGCCTCCAACTAATAAAAAATTAAAAAAAAAATAAATTAATTAAAAAAAAAAAAAGGAAACATAAGCTAATAATTTTCATTATAATAAAGTTACAGCTAGAAAAAAAAAAAGAATGCTTAGAGGATGCTGACCTTTTTTAAAAGAGTTATTTGCAATAACTTTATTCTGAGAAAAATAACTGTTGCATCTATTCCAATAAGGAAAGTTATACAAATGTTATTAGAATAAAGCTAGCTTAGAAATTATCCATATTGACAGGTTGATTTTGTGTAAATGCTGAGAAGTACTTTACCTTGGAGTGAATTGTTTGCTGTTTTTTTTTTTTTTTTTTTTTTTTTTTTTTTTTTT